>NC_090265.1:469147516-469447516 GCF_040414725.1 Anabrus simplex | reverse complement strand
ATTCCTATGTTCTATATTGTTTTCATGGCTACTGACAGCTTCGTCTGCTTTTTTCCAATTACAAAACCATGTGAAGAAAATGCAGAATTCATCTTGACATTTGAAAGTAATTTGCAATGATAAAAAACACTTTTCCAGCAGATGGCAAATATTCAAGCCAAATCCTTTCAACAGAGTCTCCATTTCTGAGTTTGCGCATAAACAAACCGTCTGACAAATAACGATTTTGTGATTTTTTGCAGTTGTTTGGATTCAAGGTACTTTCCCGTAACTGAACGGTTTTGGAAGTATTGAGGCCCAAGCTGAATACATTGCTCTCTAAACTCGTCCATCATGCACTCAGGCTAGTAATCAGGATCAGCAGAAGGAAGATTTGAAGCAGGACTGTCATTAGCAGTGGCAGAGCTGCAACCAGGCTCTGTGATACACATAGCCTCATTCTTGAGTACTAAATCTGAATCTGAAACATATGAACACAAGTAAAATTTCACTTGTGTGTTTGTGTATTTAGCCAGCTCTGTGGTGTAGGGGTAATGTGTTTGCTTCTCACCCGAAAATCCCGGGATCCATTTCCGGCCAGGTCAGCGATTTTCAGCTGTACCTGAGGGCTGGTAAGTGGCCCACTCAGCCTGCGTGATTACAATCGAGGAGTCATCTGACGGTGAGATGGCAGCCCCGGGCAAGAAAACGAAGAATACGACCAAGATGATGCGTTGTGCTGATCACACAAAATACCTCGGAATCTGGAGGTCCTAGAGGTTGAGCAGCGGTCACTTGGTAAGGCAAGGTCCTCCGCGGCTGTAGACCATTGGGTTTTTTAATTCGTGCATTTATTAAATAAATCATTACTAAGTAAGTAAACATGCGACCACATCGTGTCGGGTCTGGGTTTAATTCGGAGTGCTCATGCTTTCCAATTCCGTAAAGACCTAATCTCTCTTAAAACAGCAGACTTAGATATCACTATTCGCTTACCTGTAGAAGATTATAATTCACCAGTAACAGTCTCATCAGTCGTCGATGAACTTGTAGACTTCGTGTCAAAAAATGTTGATATTTTCGGCAACTTTTCAATTTTTTCAAACGTTGTTCTTTTAATTTATATTTTTTTGGCACACTAGGGAATTTTCTATCCATTTTACAAGAATATTACAGTTGTAACTTACGAATGGCTCAATAATAAGAGGTGAACTGGAAGTTCTCTTCCTGATGCAAAGATACAGTATAGCATGCGCATTCCACCGTGCTTCCCCTGTCCCCTTCCGCTCACTTCCTAGAACTCTTCCCCCCTTCCCCCTCTGCCCGTATTCGCAAGCTGCCAGATTAAAATTTTCGTCAACAATAACCTTTACAATAATTACAGTGCGTAAGTAGGGAGGATTCTTGTCTCCGGACGGTAACTGATTCTAGCAGTGATGAAATACAAACGCGGACAGCTGATCAGAAGGAAGGAAGGAAGAGTGCGTATTTGATATTTTGCGATCATAAATATTCATATACATGCACGGAGGTGGAGCAGCAGGACATTTTGTACAATTTTAGGTTCGGCCAAGGGCTGGGGCCCCTTGGCACGCGGGGCCCGTGGCTGCAGCCCCTTTAGCCCCCCCGTTAATCCGGCCCTGCTCAGGGGAAGACATTTCTAGAAAAAAAAAGCAGTGCAAGCCGCAAGAGTGGTGCTTCTAGAACTCTTAAAAGAGAATACACTGCCTGAGCTATTAGTCCTATCAAAAATGGTGTCCAACGAGTTCATTTAGAAATAAATTATCTCTGAAAAATGTTATGCACTTTTTTCCTAACTCCAACGGTTTTCTGAGAAGAAATGTGTTTGGCGCATGCTTTATTCACCGAAATTACGTGTAAATTGTTTGTCGTATCAAGTAAGAGAAATACAAAAGTAGTATTTAGAATTATTTTCCAGGCTCAGTGGCTCAGACGGTTGAGGCGCTGGCCTTCTGAGCCTAACTTGGCCGGTTCGATCCTAGTTCATTCCGGTGGTATTTGAAGGTGCTCAAATACGTCAGCCTCGTGTCGGTAGATTTACGGGGACGTAAAAAGCTCCTGCGGGACTGAATTCCGGCACCTCGGCGTCTCAGAAAACTGTTAAAGTAGTTAGTGGGACGTAAATCCAATAACGTTAATATTATTTATTAATTGAGAATTAGATTTCCTACAAAATTTGCATATCGAGGAAAGGAAAATCTCTAGGACAGGGCCTCTCAGGGTGTATGCGCTTGGTGCATGCAATGTGCACGGTGCGAAAGACGACTTCGCTTGATTGACCAGAGTGCAGACCCCCCACTCCTCGATTTGGAGCAATAGCGCTTACTCTCTCTTTCCTCACGCTTGTCTTGCTCGCTCCCCCTGTCTCCCTCTTCCACACTTGCCCCGTAGCGCTCCAAATCCGAGCTGAGTTGCGCCGAGTAGAGCCGAGCTTAGCCGAGTAGCCCAGAGACGAAGCGTTGGTCCGAGACAAGCCGAGCGCGACCGATGCACAGTGCACGGAGCTCTTACGCCTCGATTTGCACGCGTGAGGTTTTGGGCGTTTGAGAGGCCCTGCTCTAGGAGTTAGTAAACGTCACGCAAACATACTTTCCTGTAGTACGGTATGGTAAGGTTAATTTTCCTTCACACATCGGTATAGGAAAAAAAGAACACAACGAACATTGTTCTGATGGACTCCATATATCCTGTGTGGCTGGGAGGCGTAAATAGTCTTAAGGGAAATAATGGATACGAAGAGCTTTGTGAGATACGAGGTATTCAATCTAGGCCATCGATATGCAATTTCTTCATAACTCTAACAGTATGCCAGTTAATTATGCGTTCAGTTTTCTTCTTGGTGTTGGTTAAACGTCACACCAATACATTCTTCAAGGTTTTCCGTGACCCAAAAATGGAAAAGGACTGGGATTGGGAAGGAAGTGGCCGTGGCCTTTAATTTTCCTGGTGTGAAAATACGAAACGACGGAAAACTATCTTCAGGGCTGCCGACGGTGGGATTCAAAACCCACTATCTCCGGAATGCAAACTCACAGCTACGCGACCCTAACTGCACGGCCAACTCGCTCGGTGCGTTTAGGTATTAAAGGAGCATTTCAAGCGTACGGGACAGAGAGCGCGCATGTCGAGCGTGATACGATTGAGTAAATATGGTGAAAATCGTTATTAGTGTTAATGGTATCCGTTAGTGGCACATGTCGCACAAACCTTACGCTTTATCGCTCTTTGAGAGAAACTTTATGTGGGAAGATGGGGGCGTAGCAGGAGCCAATGGAAAAGAAAATATGGAACAAGCCAAATTAAATGAATGTTTGGGACACGTAAAAGTGAATGCACTGCCTAAAGTAAAAATAATGTTCCCCTTTTATGGAAAATGACACGCTAATCGATGTAGAGCACTTGTATTCAAAGTGTGATACGCGTACAACTAGGGGTATGGGGGATCGTCTCAAGGGGTACGCAAATTTATCGTATCTTCTGTTTTAAGTGAGTAGTTCAGAAAACAGTTGAGCCCGCTCATTTTCAATGAAATCTTGTTTCGATGTACTGCTTTTGTCTACAATTGCATAGTCACCTTTTCGGACTATTCAATCTAAAATAGGGCCTATATGCCCTTTTGTACCTCCCAATGGCTAGGTATGTACAAATGCTTACTTGTACTGCATCGCTCTTCAATCAATACTGTTATGCATTTAGGGCAGTCGGCCATGTGGCAGACTCCCTATCTGTTGTTTTCCTAGCCTTTTCTTAAATGATTGCAAAGAAGTTGGAAATTTATTGAACATCTCCCTTGTTAAGTTATTCCAGTCCCTAACTTCATTCCTATAAATTAATATTTGCCCCAATTTGTCCTCTTGAATTCCAACTTTATCTTCACATTGTAATCATTCCTACTTTTAAAGACGCCACTCAAACTTATTCGTCTACTAATGTCATTCCTCACCATCTCTCCGCTGACAGTTCGGAACATACCACTTAGTCGAGCAGCTCGTCTTCTTCCTCCCAGTTCTTCCCAGCCCAAACTTTGCAACATTTTTGTAACGCTAGTCTTTTGTCGGAAATCACCCAGGACAAATCGAGCTGCTTTATTTTGGATTTTTCCAGTTCTTGAATCAAGTAATCCTGGTGAGAGTCCCATACACTGGAACAATACTCTAGTTGGGGACTTACCAGAGAGTCACAGTATATACCCTCTCCTTTACATCCTTACTACAACACTTAAACAACCTCATAACCATGTGCAGAGATCTGTACCCTTTGTTTACAGTCCCATTTCATTTTTTTCGATTGTACCGTATACCTGTTGTACAATAGTATTTGGTGTATTCATAATGTATACATACCGTTGTTAGGGAATGAAAACCACGTAATTCTACTCACGAGAAAACCATGTTTCTCCATATGTCTTGCGAAGGCTTGCCCAGTTGCCTGAGAAGAGAACAGAAGACTCCAATGGTGGCATAATTGGGCTACAATTAAGGAATGCAAGTGTCAGAGACAGTTCTCAGGCTATTGCTGACAGCAGAGTTTTGAACTTCTTATATAAACTTTACTCCGAAGGAGTTACAAGGTTTCCTTTGACCAGCGACGATTATATACTCGTACAATACCTTATATAGTTATTATTGGGGAATGGGGTAGTGTTGAAAATCCCGTGGTATCAGGAAGGGTATGCAACCTTAAATCCCTGGCCACAATTCTATCAACCGGACGAGTTGGCCGTGCGGTTAGGAACGCGCAGCTGTGAGCTTGCATCCGGGACAAAGTGCGTTCGAACCCCGCTGTCGGCAGCCCTGAATATGGTTTTCAGTGGCTTCCCATGTTCACACCAGGCAAATGCTGGGGATGTACCTTAATTAAGGCCACGGCCGCTTCCTTCCCACTCCTAGGCTTTTCCTATCATATCGTCGCCATAAGACCTATCTGTGTTGGCGCAACGGAAAAAAAATTGTAAAAACAAGGAAAAAATATCTTTCATGCCCTAGTGTGTGCATTAATCCCGAGAAAGCGGGAAAAGCTGTGGAAGATGATTATGATGATTATAGTTAATATTACCATTGATGCTTTCACAGCCCGTACTACCGGGCGAGTTAGCCATGCGGTTAGGGGCGCTCGGCTGTGAGCTTGCATCCGGGAGATACTGGGTTCGAATCCCACAGTCGGAAGCCCTGAAATTGGTTTTCCGTGGTTTCCCATTTTCACACCAGGTAAATGCTGGGGCTGTGCCTTAATTAAGGCCACGGCCGATTCCTTCCCATTCCGAGCCCTTTCCTATCCCATCAATGCCATAAAACCTATCTGTGTCGGTGCGACGTAAAGCCATTAGCAAAAAACAGCCCGTACTTATATACACAATATTGGCTTTTGGGCTTATGCTGTGTCAAGAAAATAAGGTGAAATTCCTTATGTTTCGCAGATAATTCTGCTCTGCGTCTTCAGGAGTAAATCGCGACTTTCACAGGGAAGACTTCTCAAAGGACGAGGTTTGAATTTAGATGTTATAACATAAGTGAAATTGGTACGTTCAGTCGTCACCAGATGGTTCACTGGATGCGGTACAGCGCTAGCGTTTGAAGCGGAAGCAGGCGGCATAATCAGAATCAGCCTGAAAGGGAATCACATAACATAACAGGAGTACACACGTATGAAAGTATGACATTGACACAAGCTGGAATGAAACATCTGATGATGAGGAACGTACGAATTTGGAAAACATCGAAAAGAAAATTAATAGTGAAGGGACAAGGAAGGGAACTACATACTAAAATCCTTAATGGCTGGCAACCGCGTATTACCTAATTGATAGCCAGTGTCCCTGTTGAAATTGTTAGGATTTCTACGTATTTCCGCTGCTTCTCTTATAATCTTGGACCTGTAGTGTCTAGTGTGGGTAAGAGATCAAGCATCTTGCAACACGACATACAGCGATAGAGCAAGCTCAGCTATTGCTGATTTGTATGGCTGGTTGAGACGATTATTTCGTTCATGTTCCTTGATACGGGTAGCAATGGATTGGCATGTTTGGCCAATGTATACCTTGCCGCAAGTACAGGGAATTTCGTATACCCCAGGATGTAAAAGTTGGGACAATTTGTCTTTGGTTTTGCCCAGACTGTGAGCAGTTTTAGTGACGGTGCCAAACGGTTTGCGGAGGACAATGGCAATTCGATTTGTGGTGTTGTGAAGGTAAGGCAGGTAGACAGTTTCCTTCATCTCTTCCGTCTGTGAGCTTTGCTTGGTGGTTCCTCTGGGATGCATGGCTCTATGAATCTGCACATCGCCGTAACCTTTACCCTTGAACGTGACTTTGAGTGTCTCCATCTCCACCTGGAATATTTGATGGCTCACAAATTCGTTTCGCCCTCTTGGTGAATGTCGTGAGAATGCCTTGTTTTTGTGCTGAATGGTGCTGAGAATCTGCATGAAGATAGTAGTGTGGGTAGGCTTAAGATAGACGGTATGTCCTAAGGAACTGTCCGGTTTCTTTCTTACTAGAACATCCAAGAAAGGAAGGCATCCGTCCGACTCCACCTTCATTGTGAATTTAATTGAAGGATGTTGCTTATTTAGGTGGTTTAGAAATAGATGACGTTTCTCAGGACCTTCTGTTCAGACCACGAATATATCATCAACATACCTCCACCAAATCGTAGGTTTGACGGGCGCTGAAGCAATAGCCTCCTCCTCAAAATACTCCATAAAGGAATCATCCACTACGGGCGAAAGTGGACTTCCTATAGCCACTCCGTCCGTATGTTCATAAAAATCCCCACCCCGCAAGAAATAGCTGGAATTCATGAAGAGGTAAAATAGCTTAGTAATGTCCTCAGGGAACAGATGTTCAATGAGAGGCATGAACGAGTCAATCGGCACTTTAGTGAACAAGGACTCCACATCGAAACTCACCAAAAGTGCATTAGGTTGAAGGGTTATGTTTGACAACTTGTTGTCGAAATACTGAGAGTCCGTAACGTATGATTCAGTAGGTACGTCCTACATGTAGCTGAAGCAATTTGCTTAGGTATTTAGACAGAGCATATGTATAAGGCCTTATTGTACTAACAATTGGTCTGAGGGTAACATCTTCATTATGGATATCAGGAAGTCCATATAATCTAGTTGGCACTGCGTCCCCCGAGACATATCTTTAGCCTACTGTTTTGGAATTGAAGATTACCTTAAGAGCTTCACAGTGGCGTTGTACACACGAGAGGTAGGGTTACGTGAGCTCAGTCTGTAAACAGGCTCTGACAATATAGCCGAGATGATATTCTTATACTTCGTTAGTGTCATTACCACCATCGTATTACCCTTATCAGCTCAGATATGGTCAGTTCCGGGTCAAGCAAGGCTCTTTCTATCGAGAGAGTGCGTTACACTCGTAGGGAACAGGACTCAGTCTCTCGATAGTTGTTTCATTTACACCTGCTCTTAAGCAACACTCTCTCGCAGGAATTGTGGTTGTCTTTCGATCTTATTACTGTTATACAGGCTGAACGGAAGTTCAAGCAGGTGTCGTTCACACAGACATCTAAGTTCCTCGACTGGCTCAGAAACAGGCAGTCCCTCGCACGCACCCGGATGCTAGTAAAACTGTCGTCAATCTTTCCAAGAAATTCTTGGATGAGAACCAAACTGCAGTTCTAGCAGTTCTAATTTCGTTGTCTGTAGAGCCGTAGTCACTCCTTCTCTGCTCGGTTGGCCGATCGGAGTGAATAACTGTTGGATCACGGAGCAGTCGTGGCAACTTGTGGGCCAAGACCCACCCTGCATCTACCGACGCGTGCTGCCTTCCTAGCTCTACACATTAACCACTCCAGTGTCACCAAATCTATATGAGTGTCTAGATAAGAAGGGAAAACTTTCACAAACGCGTCGGTAAATGGACTGATTAGTTTCGCAATTTTATAAACACTTAAATAATAGTCGGCTCTTCGTCCCAACACCTTCAGTACAAATGGTGAGGATCTGTAATTATTATCTGTCTATAAAGTAACATTTAGTGAGTCTACGTACTGTACATCCATATAAATTTTGAAGGTGAGGTTCTCATGACAAGTGTTTGCGCGAGGAAGTTTCTGACTGCCGTTTCTCCAAACTTTCAATACTTCCTTTATAGGATGCAATAACTTGGAGACGGAAGCATTATTTACACGCCTAAACAAAGTAGAGACAGGCATTGATTTTCCGTTTGGCGCCGCTACTCGTTCGCTTTATCTTCGTAGCTCCAAGACGTTTCCCGTCCTGTGGCCACTCAGGCATGAAGATAATGATGTTACACTAATGTAGAAGGGAAACGCGTTTGACAAATTATATATATTGAGAGAAACGTATTTTGGTAAATAGGTCGATCAAAAGATTTTGGAAATGAACGAATGTGAAAGTTCTTAAAGTAAGATCAAGGAAAGGAGGAAGATTTTAGGTGATTGCGAGTTTGCTTGATTGCATGGATTTACATTACACATGGAAGTTTAGGAGGAAGAATAGTTTTACGAGCTTCTTTGCTATTGGCCATGTCTTGTGCATGGGAAAAGTGAGCTAGCGGCATCAAAATCAGACTAGGAGTGAGACCATACATTTTCATGTACGCTTGTGATATTTTGGTGGCGGTGTTAATGGGATGTAAATAATTGTGCATACCAATGAAAAATATATATATTTCGTATGTTAGAATTCATTAAGATATTCAATGCTGTAATTTTAGATTAAAGTCTGCCATCCCCGTGGTGTCGGTTGGCGTGCCTGCGTCTTACTCTCAGGTGTCACCTTCGGTTTCTGTCTAGTCCAAGGACTTTTTAATTTTTACTTGTCTTTTAAAATTTGCTTTACGTCCCACCGTCACAGATAGGTCATATAGCGATGATGGGAGAGGAAAGGGCTAGGAGTGGGGAGGAATCGACCGTGGACTTAATTAAGGTACAACCTAGCTTTTGCCTGGTTTCAAAATGGGAAACCACAGAGAACCATCTTCAGGGTTGCCAACAGTGGATTTCGAACCCACTGTCTCCCGAAAGCAAACTGACACCTATGTAGCCAAATCGCGCAGTAACTCACTCGGTCGTCCACGAATTTAAATCCTGGACTAATGAATGTAATGTGGTTCGTTCAGCCTTCTGACTTCATCTTAGGATCTGTCTGATATGAGAGTAAAGGACAGTAGACTTAATCAGGAAAGGCTTGTAGTGCGGCACCTGATACGCTGACTGGTCAGGTCAGAGCCCAGACTGGGCAGGTCAGACCCCTGACTGGGAAGTCAGTGCCGTGACGTGTCAGGAGTTTAGCCTATTTACTTGCTGGCTAGTTTGCTTAAATATGCAGTAGAGAATTACTAAAGGAGTACTGTTCCAATGCAGGTTCAAATATATCAACTGGTATATTCATAAACTATAAACTACACTTATTGAGAGACAAGTCATCAACGAGTAGTAAGAGGATTTTTATTTTTATAGACTTATTTCATTAGTACTGAAACATTCCAGCTTCATTTATTACAGGTGTAGAGTTTTCAATTATGGATGTATCACCGCGGACTGTATAAACTTCTCTACTCTTCTGTGTATTGAAACAAATACATTTCCTGTACTGATAAGAATCTTACAAAGCAACTATCACTCGATATGAGATGAGACATACTACCCCATACATACTGAAAGCTGATAAATCTGCCGGGATTATACGATTTGGCTAAGCGGTCTCGGTTGTGTAGTTCGAATTCTATTGTCAGCACCTCATGGTTTTCCATTTCAACAGCAAAAAAATACTGAGAGTGTGACTAAGATACAGAAACTAACCTTCCCATCCCAGAGTCGTCGAAAATCTGTTTGCATTCTGTGACAGTCATTTGCTAGGAATAATTTGCTGAGCCTAACAGAATTTGATCCCCATGGATGTTGAACAGAATACATCCAAGGCATTTCATGCCGTTCGTAAGATGTGACTGAAAGAGGTTAACGCGCAGTGGCTTTTTATATGGGCGCGTGGGGTGGTAACCAGACGTCCCCTAACTGTGTCTGGGAGTATTCCCTGTCTTCTTTCCTAACCTGCGACTGGGACCATACTGGGTTTGTGAGGCCTAGAGAGTCCTTCATTTTCACACATTTTATAGCTCTTCCGTTCCTTTTGAGAACAGCTTCATTCTTTGAAGGATCGGATCTCTTGCTCTTTCACCTCCGAAGAGAGATAACGTACTTTTCACTTAAAACAAGAATCACCACCACCTTCACCAGACAAAATGTGAGCATTTACTTCCCCTATGCCAACGGCCGTAGCTGTGTTGAAACACCGGATCCCGTGAGATCTCCGAAGTTAAGCAACATTGGGCGTGGTCAGGAGTTGGATGGGTTGCCACGCGCTGTTGGTGGGGGGTAAGGGAATGGAGGACCGGAAAGGAACTGGCCACCCTACCGCACGTAAACTCCGGCTCAGGAATACCTCTGCGGAGGTTCGGATCTGCCTTAGGGCAGAATAACCCTTACCTTACCTACTTCCCCTATGGAGACAGCATGTAATGATTTGGATGGTTGAAAAATATGGCGTCCGCCTCTGTGGTGTAGTGGTTAGCGTGATTAGCTGCCACCGCCGGAGGCCCGGTTTCGATTCTCGGCTCGGCCACGAAATTTGAAAAGTGGTATGAGGGCTGGAACGGGGTCCACTCAGCCTCGGGAGGTCAACTGAGTAGAGGTGGGTTCGATTCCCACCTCAGCCATCCTGGAAGTGGTTTTCCGTGGTTTCCCCACTTCTCCTCCAGGCGAATGCCGGGATGGTACCTAACTTAAGGCCACGGCCGCTTCCTTCCCTCTTCCTTGCCTATCCCTTCCAATTTCCCCATCCCTCCACAAGGCCCCTGTTCAGCATAGCAGGTGAGGCCGCCTGGGCGAGGTACTGGTTATTCTCCCCAGTTGTATCCCCGACCAAGAGTCTGAAGCTCCAAGACACTGCCCTTGAGGCGGTAGAGGTGGGATCCCTCGCTGTGTCCGAGGGAAAAAGCCGACCCTGGAGGGTAAACAGATGATGATGATGATGAAAAATATGGCCATCCTTCAGTTAGACAATAATTACGAAACTGTAAACGACGGACTGTTCTGTTATAAAGATACTTTGTTGAATTCGAACTAAAGTATAAAATTCAAAATTTGATTCAGCTTTCACTTCATGAAAAATATCAGTTTTGTAAAACATGTTTATGTTATGAATGATCAGAAGTTTAAACTATCTTTGCAGATATCGTGCTGAGTACGCTTATTAGAATGTCAATCGTAAGAAACGTGATGTCTTTGAAATGTGGGCCTGTGATTAGTACCACTGTAGGAGGATCATCACGGTTCAGCTTTACTGGTGATAACTATTATGAGGGGCCGGTGACCTGGATTTTCGATCCCTTTGGACAACAAGCATCATCTCTGAAAATAAGAAATTTTGAATTGGATCCACTGACTGTTTAGGATTCATGGTCATGTTTTCATCATCATTCGTTTTAGATTCTAGGCAGAAGATATATTTTGAAGTTTTAATTATCGCGTCATTTCCTTGTACCTCGTACCATTAGGGGCCAATGACCTAGCTGTTAGGATCCTTTAAACAACAACAATCATCATCACCATCATAATCGAATGTGGGCCTATTGTGGATTGCTGCCTATCTCATGGATTGGGAAACGTAAAAAATGCATCTATCACGAAGTAACTGAGAATTAGGAAGCGAATGCATGCCATTATCAGTTATGGGACCTTCAGTTACTTTGGCCACCGAGTAAGAAGAGGTAACTTCCTCCTCAAGAGCAGTTTCAAAAAATGTGGTCCACGCAGAAATACTGTAAAAATTTGGAGTAGACTTTGGAAAGGGACACGGATTGAAGATATCTAGGCTTGTATATAAACTGACAATTTTCTTTAGATTGTCGACGGTTTTACAGTGTTAAACAATATTTTAATGGTTTTTACTTTGTTGTTATAATGTTATTTCAAAAAGTTTTTGAAAAAGATTTCCTAACAACGCAAAACATTTCAAGAATATTCCATATTAATACAGGCCGAAGTTTATTTGGTAAAATATGTAATTTACTTTCGGAGTGTCTCCTCAAGAGCATGCATAATTATTGAATAACGTGATAGCTTTTCCATTCTTGCTGAGCGTTGAGGCCTTCGATTCAGAGGGTCCTGGATTCGATTCTCAGCCTTGACGGAGAGTTTAATCACGTCTCATTAATGGTTCTGGCTCGGGGACTAGGTAATGGTGTTTGTCCCAACACTCTCCTCTTCATAATCAGACAACTCATCACACTCCCAACCATCACAGAGACATACAATAGTGATTGCATCCCTCCACATAGGGTTGGTGTCAGGAAGGGGCATCTGACTATAATGCAGGACGAAATCCAGGTGTGCGACACAGTTCGCACCCGAAACCCCACACATGTGGGATGAGGAGGAGGAGGAAGAAGAAGAAGATTGAAATGCGCAGTGAGATGCGATTTCTACATATCACAATCTCAGATTGGTGAAAGGCGATCCGAGTTGCTGTGAAAAAGTGTCGTGTATTGTTACACTACAACGCCAGCCTCTTGCGGATTACAGTTTGGAGGAAGTGGACCATCCTCCCTGCAACTGTCGGCTCTCAACCAGAGAATTTCATTTCCCAGGACTGTTGAAGAATCCTGTGGATGAAAGGTGTTTCGTAATGAAGTTCAGCAAATCACCATATCTGGCCTTCAATTGCTTGACACTGATTTTTTTCCATACTGGAATGTACAGTTCAGTATGTCTTGCACTGAAGGAACAAATGTTCGGACAAGCGAGAAGTTGGTCCGTGGTAGAAATAACATATTCCAAGCGCATACTGGAGATCAAGCACACACATGGAAGCCGAAGAAATTTGCGCAAATGAGAGATATTTTTACTTTATTTTCTAAAGGCCCTAGTATTTGGTACAAAACGTTCACGTCATGGAACATTTGTTAGAAATGTTATTACCCTGAAGTCTACGATACTGTTGCAAACCTCCACGCGTACGTTTAAAAACGAATCTACAAATATCACTAGGAAAGTTTTGAAATAGGCAAAAAGGTTGGCTGGACACCCCTATTATGGTGAGGGATAAAAAGGGTGAAAACCAGTCTAGAAGACAGCAAGGCGCGACCTTCACACCAGTTGTTACCAAGCAGTGGGATTGAAAGCAAGTTAAGATGTCAGTGTGGTCTAAAGGTGAATATCACGCAATTATCCGCTACAATTTTGCTCGTGGATTAATTGTGGACCAGTTCCTGGAGTAAATGACTCCTGTGCTGGGCTGTCCACATCGGACAACAATTTTCCGCTGGTA
This sequence comes from Anabrus simplex, assembly GCF_040414725.1. Lineage (NCBI taxonomy): Eukaryota > Metazoa > Arthropoda > Insecta > Orthoptera > Tettigoniidae > Anabrus > Anabrus simplex. The sequence goes on along the minus strand of NC_090265.1, from coordinate 469,434,199 downwards.
CAAAGAGTTCCAGAGGGGAAATTTGGGGTTAAAGATGATCCTCGTTCTGGGCGACCATCTGAATCAGTGACTGAGGAAAACATTGAAGCTGTGAGGAAAATGTTGCAGCAAGAGAGGCGGTTGACATATTGGCAGGTAGAAGAGACCTTTCATATCCCTGCACCAGCTATTCATTCAATTCTATACGACCATCTCATGTTAAAAAGGTTTGTTCCCTTTGGGTGCCCCATTCACTTTCAGAGGAACAAAGGGCACATCGAGTGAAATGGTGCCGAAAAATGCTAAAACTGTTCGAACATGGGACTTCGCGTAACGTCAATAGCATCGTTACAGGTGAAGAAACTTGGTTCTATTATTACGATGTCCCAAGAAAATCCCAGAACAAGGTGTGACTGTTTGAAGGTGAGGGTACTCCTGTGACTGTGCGAGATTCAAGGTTAGTGAAGAAAAGGACGATTGCAGTATTCTTCACTAAACGGGGCATCCTGACTCGAGTTGTGCTAGAAACAAAAAGAACAGTTACTGCAAAGTGGTACAGTGATTCTTGTCTGCCTCAGGTCATCCAGGCTCTAAAGCAGCTCCGTCCAAGGTCCCGGTTCAACACTTGGCTCTTGCATCACGACAATGCTCCAGCACATCGTGCTAATGTAACAATGGATTTTCTTGCCAGATTAGGGTTGACTGTGCTTGATACCCTCCATGCAGTCCTGATCTTGCCCCATGTGACTTCGCACTCTTCCCAGAAGTGAAGATGAAGCTGAAAGGGCGGCGTTTTGCATCCGACGAGGAGATTCTGGCAGCATGGGATCAAGAGTGTGAAAATGTAACAGAAGAAAAGTGGTAGAGTTGGTTCAGTGACTGGTTTCGACGTATGAAGAAGTGTATTGAGCGTGTTGGAAATTATTTTGATAAAGTCCAAAGTATTCACTCACATTGCAAAACGTTCCTAGTGCCCTTTGTAAATCAAATTGGAATGTTTCAACATTAATTGATATACGACCAACTTCGTTGTGGTTGTACCTTTATTTCCACTAGATCTGCTTAAGTCGAGGTGTCATGAAGGCTGGCTGTCTCCATAGACCAGGTAAAAACCTACAGAGAAATTATGCGTTGCATTAAAAGTTCTGCTCTCCATCCTCGTTGGTACTTTTAACGAGATCTCATCCCCAGTGGGATTATGCATTCGTTAGCGCTGTGCATCAGGAGTTAAAAAACAAATGAGCAAGGGCTAGAGGAAGCTCCTACCTTGATTTGTTTCGACAATATTCTGTAAACTTCTGGTCATTAGTTTTCTCCCTATTGTTAAGTCGTGTAAAAATGAAATAAACATACGGAATACAGTGTGTACCAATGTGGAAAAACTGGAGTGGGACATTTTCAAGGTAAAAAGAAAATAACGAACATCATTCTACTCATTCTGGATGCGGTTTTACTAAAAGTAATCCTCTAGTCTAATCTCCCATCTGTTATTTTGATGAGGAGCAACTTTATCCAGGTCATTTACATATGTGACGAAACAATGCCAATGGCAGTTCTACGCGTTGTTTAACAGTCCTTCAAATATTGAATGACACTGAAATGTCGGCATTTTGCTCTGGAAAGGGACTATTTCCGTTGCCAATAAATTAATTGACACAGATATCTCATTCGAAAGCACTTTTAAATGCTATCCGATTGAGCCGAGTATCGATCTTGCATCCTTGAGCAAAGAAGGCGAACGCTGAAGAAATTAAGCTCTGCAGTTCGTCAAGACAAAACTAAACAAAACTCTGCTCAAAACAAAGAAAGACTTGACACTGCGACGATTACCAGCCAATTTCATTAGTTTATTCAAGAAAAAATCCATGATATTAAAGTAAATCTGTATAATTTAAGCAAAATACTAGTAAAATAAAGTGCGTAGTGGTAAAGTTAGAGAACCAGAATAAAACAGAGCTTGTAATGATTTGAAGTATCAAAGCGCGAGTTTATAGAGATAAATATTAATGTCTTAGTGTAACAGTGAAATACGTTTTTAATATTGAAACCTGGGGTCTTTTTACGAGACTAGAAAACTCGTGCCCTCCTCCCCAGTTGGTGAAGATCTTTTCAGGCACACTCCCAATGGAGGTGAGTTGCATGAACCACTTCAACCTCATTCGAGCCCTCCTGCCATTCTTAAATTTCTGGCAGTACCGGGAGTCGAAACCGCGCCTCCGAGGACGTCAGCTAACAGTGCTAAATGTTACGCTACGGAGGTGGATATGACACTAGTGAGAATTGGTTGCCAGCTCCAATACCGCTTTTCTGTAGCTAACCCATTCATTAGCCTTTCTCGGCAATTTGTAACACCGACCCCATTGTCAGATCAAAATTAAGTAGGAGAAGGTACTGGTAATACTCGAAACTCGGGAGAAATTGTAAGGAAACAACCTCCTCTTGACTGTATGAACATTATGAAGGTGTGAAGAGTAAATGTTATTGACTATTCGCGCAACATCAGAATATGTGTAACTAAAGAATCCTAGTGAATCTAGAAAAAAATTCCAAAAATACGTAACAGAATAATCTTCTATTGACTGAGCGAACAAAATCAACAAGTATGTAACAAAACAATTTCCTATTGACTGTTCGGATAGCATAAAAAAGTGAGTAAATTAATAACTTCGTACTGACTGTATGATTATCATCTAACAATGAGTAACGGATTAATTTCCTTTTGCCTGTTCGGAAAATATTAAAAAGTGCGGAATCGAATTTTACTATTGACTGTGCTGACATAATTAACAAGAGTTTAAATATATAATTTTGTCTAAGTACAGACGTCATCAAGGGGCTGCCTGGCCGAGGCGGTAAATGCGTGCTCGGTTCTCCCGGAAGGACGTGGGTTCGAATTCCTGTCAGGAAGTCGTAACATTTAAGAAACGAGATTTCCACTTCCGGAGGTGCACATGACCCTGAGGTTCACTCAGCCTACACCAAAAATGAGTACTAGGTTAATTCCTTGGGGCAAAGGCGGCCGGGTGTAGAGCTAACCACTCTACCCCATCCAGTGCCGAGGTTACGGATAGTGGAAGCCTTTACCTTCCACCCCTCCAAGGGCTTTCATGACCTGTACGGGGATGACTTTATTTTGCTTTTTACAGACGTCATCAAGAATAGCGTAACAAAACCGTTTTCTGTTGGCTGTATGGGCAACAACAACAAAAATGCATCTAAGGAAAAGATGTCTATTGACTATACAGATATGATAAAAATGTGTGTAAATGAATCATTTCCTACTGACTGTAAAGCCGTCATCAAAAGCTGCGTAACAAAATAATTTCCTACTGACTGTACGAATATCATCCAGAAGTATATAGTGAAGTCCGCCTCTGTGGTGTAGTAGCTGCCATCCCCGGAGGCCCGGGTTCGATTCCCGGCTCTGCCACGAAATTTGAAAAGTGGTACGAGGGCTGGAACGGGGTCCACTCAGCCTCAGGAGGTCAACTGAGTAGAGGTGGGTTCGATTCCCACCTCAGCCATCCTGGAAGTGGTTTTCCGTGGTTTCCCACTTCTCCTCCAGGCGAATGCCGGGATGGTACCTAACTTAAGGCCACGGCCGCTTCCTTACCTCTTCCTTGCCTATCCCTTCCAATCTTCCCTTCCCTCCACAAGGCCCCTGTTCAGCATAGCAGGTGAGGCCGCCTGGGCGAGGTACTGGTCATACTCCCCAGTTGTATCCCCCGACCAAGAGTCTGAAGTTCCAGGACACTGCCCTTGAGGCGGTAGAGGTAGGATCCCTCGCTAAGTCCGAGGGAAAAACCGAACCTGGAGGGTAAACAGATGATGATGATGATGAGTATATAGTGAAACAATTTCTTGTTGACTGTATGGACATCATGAAAAAGTGGGTAACGAAACAATTTTCTGTTGACTGTACGAACATCATCGAAAAGTGTGTAACAAAACAATTTTCTAATAAGTGTGTGGATAATATCAAAATATGTGTAATAAGCGAATATTTTGTTGATCGTTCGGACATAATCAAGAAGTACATAAAAACATGACCGAGCTCGATAGCTGCAGTCGCTTAAGGGGAAGCCAGAATCCGGTATTTGGGAGATAGTGGGTTCGAACCCCACTGTCGGCAGCCCTGAAGATAGTTTTTCGTGGTTTCCTATTTTCACACGAAGAAAATGCTGGGGCTGTACCTTAATTAAGACCACGGACGCTTCCTTCCCACTCCTATCCCTTTCCTGTCTCATCATCGCCATAAGACTTATCTGTGTCGGTGCGACGTTAAGCAACTCGCAAAAAACAACAAAAAGACATGAATTTCTGCTGACTATGCGAGCATTATAGAAAGGTACGAAACCCAGACTTTTGTAAGAAGAGTTCATTCAACATAGTATTTGATTGTGACTTTGTAACCTACTCAAGAGGTAATTAATGATATGTAGCCTATATGGGTTTGAGGTATAATAGGGAACATGCATGATCCGGGGTTTTAATTAAAAATATGCTAATCTGATTCAAAATTTCATGCAGAATTCAAAAATGTGATCAGAATGTACAAATAATAACTCCAAACAAGATAAAAATCTACGAAAATGTCACGTCACGCAAGTACGCGATCTCATTGGTCTGACGTCATCGTACAGGTTGACTGAATTAGCAGACGAAATAACACATAGTGTGCTGTGAGAAGCAGGATACACTTCGCGTATTTCTACTTTATGTTAGTGTCTGGTATGGTTAAATTCGAGGTCTATACATTGGATAATAATCTGAGTGGTATATTTTAGACTTAAAATGAATCCTGCACAGACAGTGAGGCTGAAAACTTATAAATGGTGTATAGTTCCGATGTGCAATAGCACATCGCATACCATCCCAAACAAATTGTTTATAAATGTTCCAAAGACGCTAAAACTAGGGAGAAATGGATTTTGGCGAGCCGGAGAAATGCTGGTGATACATCGGAAAAGTCTACAGTTTATTTTTTTGAAGATTTTAACGTAAGATGAATTTGTTTGAATTTTCAAATCACTTTTCCATGTCAGCTGTTCTAGTGGTAAAACTTTAAATTTTAATGTCTGATGCTTTATTTAAATGCTTCAATTACATCTTGCAATATGAAAGTAATAAACAGTGCATTAAATAATGCTGATTATTAAAGTATTCTCCAAACCTAACCTATGTTTTGGGTGATCCATGTCAAGATAATAAATCAGAGGGGTTATGAACCATTTTGACAGCTCTAATTCTACCAATATATCTTGGCACGGGACAGTTATGTATGTCTTTATTGAAGAGCTTAATTGGTAAAGAAATTTAGGCTATATCTAAATACTCTATAATGTAACAAAGAATAGGCGTGTACATCATGAAAGGAAACAACGTGAATTTAACAAATGTATAACTCTACACAAAACCAATGCTTGTCTGTTGGGGTCTTATAAGTTAACAATGCTCAATTATAATAATTATCATAATATTAATGAAATAAATAACATAATTGCACACAGGTGAAAATAGTGATGTAGGTGTTTAAAATATTATCCAACTTAGCCTAAGTTTTAGGTTATACAAGCCAAGTCAATAAACCGAAGGGTAAAAATACCGCGCGAGTTGGCCGTGCGGTTAGGAGCGCGCAGCTGTGAGCTCGCATCCGGGAGATAGTGGGTTTTGAACCCCACTGCCGGCAGCCCTGAAGATGGTTTTCCGTGGTTTCCCATTTTCACACCAGGCAAATGCTGAGGCTGTACCTAAGACTACGGCCGCTTTGTTCCCATTCCTAGGACTTTCCTGTCCCATCGTCGCCATAAGACCTATATGTGACGATGTGACGTAAAGCAAACAGCAAAAAATAAATAAATAAATAAATAAATAAATAAATAAATAAATAAATAAATAAATAAATAAATAAATAAATAAATAAATAAATAAATAAAGTCACAGCACCCAAAGACATTACGGTATTGAACGAGTAAAATGTCATCAGGACACTTTTCTTGCCTGATATGCTCAGCTTGTTAAAAGCCAAATGTAATTAATGTTATTGGCTTCACGCCCCGCTAACTACTTCTACGATTTTTGGGAGACGCCGATGTGCAGGAATTTAGTCCTGCAGGAGTTCTTTTACGTGCCAGTAAATCTACCGACACGAGGCTGACGTATTTGAGCACCTTCAACTACCACCGGACTGAACCAGGATCGAACCTGCCAAGTTGGGGTCAGAAGGCCAGCACCTCAACCGTCTGAACCACTCAGCCCGACTTGTGAAAACTAGATGAAGTCATATTTATCTTTATCATGTTTAAGTTTTTCCCTCCACAAAGATATTTAATTCTCTGTCATGGGCCCCGGAAGTGGGTAGGCCAGTTGTCCCAACCATAAATATATATATATTTTTTGGGGGGGGGGAATGATGGATTATAGCCCTACAGTACTATGATCTTTCTTTCTGTCCTTCTTTCTTTCTTTCTTAATCAGTTTATCCTTCAGGGTTGGTTTTCTCTCGGACTCAGCGAGGGATTTCACCTCTACCACTTCAAGGGCAGTGTCCCGGAACGCGAGACTTTGAGTATGGTGATGAAACTGATGAGGAGGGCCATTACCTCGCCCAGGCGGCCTCACCTGTTATGCTCAACAGGGGCCTTGTTGGAGGATGGGAGGATCAGAAGGGATAGACAAGGAAGAAGGAAGGAAACGGCCGTGGCCTTAGGTGCCTGGAGGAGAAGTAGGAAAATACGAAAAACCACTTCGAGGATGGCTGAGGTGGGATTCGAAACCGTTCTACTCAGTTGACCTCCCGAGGCTGAGTAGAGCCCGTTCTAGCCCTCGTACTATTTGTTTTCAACTTTCATGGCAGAGCCGGGAATCGAAACCGGGCCTCCGGGAGTGGCACACATTAACCACTACAACACAGAAGGGGACTAGTACTATAATGCTACCTATATGTTTATGTAAGTGCTGAAATCCGATTTCTTACTTTACTAATGCTGAAAGCCCGAAAATGTAATGTTATTCTTTAATAGGGGAATCAGTCTAGAAGGAAATGTTGAAAGTGATGTGATATCTATCCAGGTTCGTTGTTATCCTAATACTATGGGTTACAGTACATTGCACGTATATAAAAGACGCCACTTACAAACTTACTTGTTATCCGAGAATTTCTGCGGCCACAAAAGTCACATTTTTCCAGAATGATGACATCTACACATGGTAGATTGTCTGACTGTGCTGTTTTGAACGTTTCTTCTGTCATTTCGAAGTTATTCGCGATCATGAATAATAAACAAACGGCTTTTAGCAACGGTTGATGCACAACGGCTGGTAGAGCTCCATGCGGTACTGGATCGTGACGTCACAGCGCGCCGCTTACGTCAGAGGCCGTTTCACTCGCCTTGCGGAAAGGCACTATTAAATATTTTTTTAATGGTAGAAAACAAGGCAACATACCACAATGTAATACGTTTACGTACTATTTCATTGGTGTACTTTTCAAAAAAAAAATATTTTTGAAAATGATGCATGTTCCCAATTATGGAACTAAACGCTTGTTTAAAATAGAAAACTCGGCTAATAATAATAATAATAATAATAATAATAATAATAATAATAATAATAATAATGGCTTTACGTCCCACTAACTACTTTTTCCGTTTTCGGAGACGCCGAGGTGCCCGAATTTTATCCCGCAGGAGTTCTTTTATGAGACTGATCTATTTGAGCACCTTCAAATACCACCGGACTGAGCCAGGATCGAACCTGCCAAGTTGGGGTCAGAAGGTCAGCGCCTCAACATCAGTCTGAGCCACTCAGCGGGGCGGCTAATAATTGATGGCCGTAATGTCTGTTCACCCAGAAATCTGAATCAAAACGAGCAAACTGCGTTATTTTGTGTTCTCCTTCCTCAGACCTTAAGAACCTGTTTTTTTAAATCTTCCATTGTACAAAAGTGCATTACCGTCAAGCCCTCTGACCTTTGCTCGAATTTCCATCCTACTTTTTTATTTTTTATTTTTTTTGCTAGGGGCTTTACGTCGCACCGACACAGATAGGTCTTATGGCGACGATGGGATAGGAAAGGACTAGGAGTTGGAAGGAAGCGGCCGTGGCCTTAATTAAGGTACAGCCCCAGCATTTGCCTGGTGTGAAAATGGGAAACCACGGAAAACCATCTTCAGGGCTGCCAATAGTGGGATTCGAACCTACTATCTCCCGGATGCAAGCTCACAGCCGCGCGCCTCTACGCGCACGGCCAACTCGCCCGGTCATTTTTTATTTAAGCTTCTCATCTTCTTTATTTGAAGTGTCTTATATATCTTCACCTCATGTAACACGAGCATAAATATTGTGCACGTACGTCTTAAATATTGAGAAAGTCTATTCCAAGTAGGATATGGTACATGAGATAAAGAAACACCTTTAGAAGCGTAGCGGTGCAAAGGAAGTAGCATCCATCTTATCAGAGTAACAGGAAAGGAAGTTGTCTTAAAAGTTTTGCGATTGTATTTTATTTCCCTTTATTCGCTCCACAGAGCTTGTTAAAATGAATTTCCTTCTCTCAGAAAAGATTTATTTCTCGTTTATGTGAGATTTATACTATCTTCGCTCTGCGCTAGTCATTACACCAACGTGGGATGAGAAGATTGCTACAGAATGTGTGAATTTGTGAAAGAGACAGGGAGCTGGAGCATGCTACATAATGCAGCCGAGGATCGATTGCCAGACGAGGTGTGAAGTGGACTAGGAACATCTTAAGGGCACTTTTCGGCGCTCTCTTCTTATCTTCTTACTTGGTTATAAGCCAACCTTGTGAAACTGAATAGCTGCTACCAACCTCACTCCTGTAGGCAACTTACAATGAGCACTTCTTCATTGGTGAATGTAGGCTGCATGTTCAAATCTTGAGAACCGAACAAGTGGCTGTGCGATGTGTGTCGCGTAGCTATCAGTTTGCATTCGAGAGATAGTGGGTTCGAACCCCATTCTTGGCAGCTCTGAAGTTCGTTTTCCGTGGTTTCCTATTTCCACACCAGGCAAATGCAGGGGTTCTACCTTAATTAAGATCACGGTTGCTTCTTTCCCACTCCTAGTCCTTCCCTATCCCATCGTAGCCATAAGACCTCATTTGTGTCGGTGCGACGTAACGCAAATTGTTAAAAACCAAATTAAAAAACGGAGACACTGAGATCTTTCGTCTGTTGTTCTGAGTGCTGTCGGGAAAAGTGGCTGAGATGGCAGAGCGATGTTTTTCGGACCCAAGTTGGTGGGTTCGATCCCGGCTCAGACTGGTGGTATCTGAAGATACTTAAATACGTCGGCCTCGCATCAGTAAATTTATTGGCATGTAAAATAACTAATGCCGGACAAACTTGCGGCACTTCGGCTTCTCCATAAAATGTACAAGAAGATGGGGGAAAGGGAAGGAATTAAAACCTATAATAACATTATCATTGCTATTCTGAGTGTAGTTTTACCTAATATTTTTCCACATTGACTTTAGTCGAATTTTGAGGAAATGCATTTTTCATCCCTACCTAATGCCGGTTAGTTGCTCCAGTGCCAACCTTTCGTTGCTGTAGCTCAAGTTCACATCTCCTCGAATGTACGTAAAATGTATACTTGGCAATATGAAGAGGAGACAGACCGGCTACTTGGCTGAATTACGAACGTTGCGACCGTCGGTTCTCAGGGTCCTAGGTTTCTTTCCCGATTGGGTCGAGGATTTCAGTCACGTCTGGTTAATTCTTCTGATTCGGAGAGTTGGGATTCATGTTTGTCTCAATATCACCTCTTCCTACAACACTCTACACTAATAACCAGCGAATAGGCTGTAGTATTTGCGACAGGAAGAGCAACCCGCCGTAAAACTCGACCAATTCCACATGTGTGACTTAGTTCACACCCAGAAACTCACCAAGGTGTGTGAAAGTGGCGTAATAATAATAATAATAATAATAATAATAATAATAATAATAATAATAATAATAATAATAATAATAATATTCAATACAACACATTACCTCCGGATGCCGATTATTGACAGACGCGGACTACATATACAGGCATGATTATGTATCAAAAATAATCAATCACAAATTGGTTCATCACTACTGACTCCCTAAGTACTTAACACCTAACTGGAAGGGGTGTTGGTAACATCGATCTATCTTTTGTGTAACCACAAATGTGTGGTATAAAGTAGGTTCTGTTTGCTAATTGATAGAAAAACAAATGCATGGATTTATGTCCTTCTCCAGTTGCTTCACTTCCTTTGGGAGTATGGGAAAGCTAATTCCATATTACCAGAAGGTTCAACGTTTATTTGAAATTTGCTGGTGCTAGATGACGTAATTTCACGAGTTGAGGGGTTCTGTTGCGTTGTCCTTTATTGCCTTAATAAAGCCTTCCCTTTCGAGACACCGCAGTCCTTTGGCTAACCAGATATCGCTTCTCTGTTTCAATAGTATTGGCTGGCTCTCTGGCTGTGTTTGATATTGCATCGTTTATTCCACCCGACATTGTGTTCCATTACATATGTATCACATTGAAAAAGAAAACCTAGAACCTGTTTTCCAGTCAGTGACCGGGTCTGGGATGGAATACAGTGACTCTATATGTACAGTGTGGCCAAGGCCAGTCCAGCCGCCATGTTTTTGCCAAGTACTCAATCAGCTGATAGATGAAGTAGAGTGATATTATTATTATTTCAGTAAAGAATAGACTAGGTCGATGTTTTAAGATGTTATTTATTTTGCTTATGCTGTATGTATATAGGCCTATCAGTACTTGTTATATTCAGAGTCTGACTACTTGACGTAAGACTTCAAAATTTAGAGTAATACGTGGTATAGACCTACAAGTTTTAATTATTATTGAAGAGGTTAGAAATTCTGTGTTGGTAGCTAGGCCTATCATAACATTTATATTATAATACATGTGGCATAAAATAGTATAATCATTGTCTTGAATAATGTATGTGATGACTGTAAAGTTAGCCTACATTTTTTTTCTATTTCCTTTACGTCGCACCGACACAGGTAGATCGTATGGCGACGATGGGACAGGAAAGGCCTAAGAATACGAAGGAAGCGGCCGTGGCCTTATTTAAGGTACAGCCCCAGCATTTTGCCTGGTTTGAAAATGGGAAACCACGGAAACCATCATCAGGGCTGCCGACAGTGAGGTTCGAACCCACTATCTCCCGGATGCACGCTCACATCTGCGCGCCCCTAACCGTACGGCCAACTCGCCCGGTCATTTAAATGTAAAAAAGTAACATTACCATACATCAGGTTACATGGTTTTACATATCAGAATGTACAACGCAGTATCATAAAACTATACGTAAAAATGTACTTTTTATATATGACTTATCTGTATGTATATAATCTGAACACACGCAGAAGATAGAAAATAATATGACTAGTTAACCGATGGGTAGACAAAATTGTATTACCTACCTCCATATTTATGTTAACGTAATATAAGTTAGCATAATATACTGTACCATTTTACTCGTCGTACTAATAGTAATAATAGAGAAAACCTGCTACTCTTTAGTGGCGAAAACAAGCAACTGCCATGGTCCCCGGGTTATGTATAGTGCTCCTTTAATGATCGCTACGGTTTGATCCACGTAACGAGGAATTAAATGTTAGTATCACTATACAACAGGCCTATCGTTTGAGAAAATACTACGTGTTGCTCGGTGAAAACAAGCAGTTTTCCTGGTCCCGGTGTACTTCTATTCAGGACTCAATTATCGACCACCCGCTGTTCGATTTCAGTGATGTGCGACTAATTCTGTGCCCCGGTTCGGTTAGTACTGGTAGATATCCGCTGTATTTTAAACATTCTGTTTACTACTATAGGTTTTGCTAATGCATTGCTATCACTTATCAATACCTCCTTCTTTTTTTACCGCTCTTTCCACAACTATGGGGTTGTGGGTGGGAACTGTGTCATGTAGCTTTGGTCCCGTTTAACAGCCGGATGCTATTCCTGACACAAATCGTATATGGAGTGATGTAATCACTATTGCGTGTTTCTGTGGTAATTTGTAGTGTGGTATGTTGTCTGAGTATGAAGAGGAGAGTGTTGGGACAAACGCAAACACCCAGTCCCCAAGCTCGAGCTATTAAAATACCCCACCCGGCCGGCAATCGAACCCGGGACACACTGAACCGAAGGGCAGTGTGCTGACCATTCAACCACGGAGTCAGACTATTATTGTTATCATTATAATGCATGGGAAAACTCAACTTGATGCTAGGCGGCACTTATAACCAACCACGTCCTTCAACAGATGAATAGCCATAAAAGTTTGAATGATCGGGAGTGACCTTTCCTGTAAGTTTTGTTAAGTACAGGTTTCAGATAAAACAGATATTTTCGGGGATACTTGAACATTTGTGAAAAATAATATAATCGTGAAAATCTCTGTTATTTTCCTTACACGGTAAAATCGCACAAAACGTAAAATGTTGGAAATTATATGCTAAACAACTTTCATTATGTACAGGTTTTCGATACGGCGAATATTAAACGGAGAAATCTGACATTTACTATCCTGGACTCTATAAAATTACTAACCCATTTTGTTATTATTGTTACCATTATAATGCATGAAACAACTCTACTCGTTGTTGGGAGCGTCTTATAACGTGCTGAAAATAAGCAATGGCCTAATTTCATTTTTAAAACCTATCCTGATCTGTTTCTGCAACCATAAGCATAACAGCCTGGCGTAATTTTATTCAAAACTCAGACCTCAGAAATACGTAAATTCACACGCATTTCTTAACTAATAATACTAAATAATCTTCCGTGTTTAATAAGAACATATTTTCGGTGTATTAAGGTTAAAACAGGTAGCCTGCACTTCGCTGAAATTGCATAAAGAGTGATCTTACCCTGTGCTGAAAACACGTTTAAATCAGCTGACGGGACATTTGGCAAAAACATGGCGGAGCCAATCAGAATGAAGCACTCGTTGGCCACACTGTACATATAGAGTCACTGTAGGATGGAATGAATGGAGCCTCTATCTTGCGGCGAGGATAGGAATTGTGCCGGCTGTCGAAGCCTGTCGCACTCCTCTGGGCCGATGATTAATGACTGACAGATGAAATGAAATAATAGTGGAGAATGTTGCTGGAATGAAAGATGACAGGGAAAACCGGAGTACCCGGAGAAGAAAAACCTGTCACGCCTCCGCTTTGTCCAGCACAAATATCACATAGAGTGACCGGGATTTGAACCACGGAACCCAGCGGTGAGAGGTCAACGCGCTGCCGCCTGAGCCACGGTGGCTTCCACGTAAGTATCACATTATTATTATTATTATTATTATTATTATTATTATTATTATTATTATTATTATTATTATTATTATTATTATTTGACAATGATGATGATGGTGATCATCATAATTATCGAGGCAGAGTGACAGCACGCGTTAACGTGCTATGTCTATAGAGCCAAGTTCTGCGAGTGGGTTCGAAACGCACCGTCGGTTATCCTGAGAATGGTTTTCTGTGGTTTCTCATTTTCACTTTCGGGGAAGTTCCTATTCATAGGCAATAGCCGATTCCTGCCACGTACCTATAAAATTTCATTCACCATCATTAATGTTATCTTGATTAGTTTCTCAACTAAGGAAGTGGTTCCGGTCGTTAAAGAATATCATATAATTTCACCTCACATCATCCCCGACCCCATTATTATTATTATTATTATTATTATTATTATTATTATTATTATTATTATTATTATTATTATTATTATTATTATTAAAGATATACAACAAATTAAAAAGTACAGGTGAAGACAGGCGAGGAACTGTGCTACTGTTCGTGACAACATATCGCGACGCAAGTCTGATACGGTAGATTGTTTAGTACTGTTTCGTGTGCAAGTGGCTATGATAACTACTGTAAGAGACGAATAGAAAGGCTGCGGAAAAAAATGCTGTATTCATTTCGAAAGTAAAGCCGTTGGTGGTGCTGTCGAGGATCGTTGGAGAAATAGGCCTTATAACACGATTCAGGCCGAACGTATTGGCATTGCAGTTGTAGAACCTTCCGGGTGTCGCTGACGTCTACATCGGGTTGAGGTAACCGAAAATCAAGATAGGCATCTTGGTGTGCAGCGTCGTGTCCGGCATTAATTTATTTATATCTGTGCTGTATAGTCCCGAGGAGTTGTAAAGGAACTAATGAACGTTGTTTCGAGAGACGTCCTGACTAATGTACACATTATACTTTGCTTTATTTTGCACGAACGCAGATTTGTCTTATGACGACGATGGAATAGGGAAGGCTAGGAGTGGATAGGAAGCGTCCATAGCCTTAATTAAAACACATCCCCGACATTTCTGGTGTGAGAATGGGAAACCTCGGAAAAACAATTCAGGGCTGCAGACAGTAGGCTTCGAAAACACTATCTTCGAAGTGCAAGTGACCCAAACCGGACTCATGTAAAGGGCACCGAAATGATATTGAGGGTGCTGTCAAGAGCCACATTTAGCAGACAGTGAAATGAAAAGGCGTGTGGCTTTTAGTGCCGGGAGTGTTCGAGGACAAGTTCGGCTCTCCAGATGCAGGTCTTTTGATTTGACGTCTGTAGGTGACCTACACGTCTTGATGAGGATGAAATGATGATGAAGACGACACATACGACCAGCCCCCGTGCCAGCGAAATTCCCTGCCGGGAATCAAACCCAGGATCCCTGCGGCCAAAGGCCAGCACGCTAACCATTTAGCCATGGAGACGGACTTAGCAGACAGTATTTTCTCACAAATGAATGCTGCATGCTGGCCAAGCTGCTGTTGATTTGCTCAATCGATGGAGCTTTAAATTGATTAGATCGTCCCTTAAGTCTATTTCCGACGACTTCCGGAGTGCAATCCGCCTTTGTATATGCTTTTGCTCGCAACACTTGTGGCTACAAGCCACCTGAATCGGCTAATTTATTGCGAACTACCTATCTGGCTGGTTGCCTAGAGACGCGGATGCCTAACAGGAACCGTTCCACTCCGTAGCATTTCGTAGTACACGACGAGTGTGCTTTGTAAGTCATGATTCTGTTCGATTATAATTTATGAATTTGAACTCTGAGAATAATTATCATGGTTCAGTTCATTCCCATTCGAATACCTCTTTCCAATTATAACAAACACGGTAATATTTCAAAACATTTAGTAATTTTTAAAATTTCGTACAGCATGTGACTGCTGTGTAACAAACCTAATGTAACATAATGGTACCGTTAAATATTGGTGCAAAATTCTCTGTTCAATGATACATAAATCATTGTTCTTTCAGAAGTCCATATGAAGTAAAATAAAAAATGTTCACATTTTTGACACCTGCATGACTTTGTCCCTAATGGCAATGGGCCAATTGTTGTGGTACTATCATCCTGGGCTTTGGCGGAGCATTCTAACAACACCCCACGAAGTGTGAGAGTGATTTTTGAGGATAAAAGTTAATGCTATGGGTGTTGACTTAATGAATTGCCTTATTCTTATTTTCTTTTTGTTAGTGGTTTACCGAGCTCGATAGCTGCAGTCGCTTAAGTGCGGCCAGTATCCAGTAATCGGGAGATAGTGGGTTCGAGCCCCACTGTCGGCAGCCCTGAAGATGGTTTTCCGTGGTTTCCCATTTTCACACCAGGCAAATGCCGGGGCTGTACCTTAATTAAGGCCACGGCCGCTTCCTTCCAATTCCTAGGTCTTTCCTATCCCATCGTCGCCGCAAGACGTATCTGTGTCGGTGCGACGTAAAGCAAATAGAAAAACAATGTTAGTGGTTTAAAGTCACACCAACACTTTGACGATTTTAGGCGATTCAAGGATGGAAAAAAGGCTAGGTTTGGGAAGATGGCGGCCGTGACCTTAAGTAAGGTACAGCCGCAGTATTTGCTTGATGTGAACATGGGAAAACACTGAAAAACGATCAAAGCTGTCGACGGTGAGATTCGAACCCATCACCTCTCGAACGCAAGCTCACAGCTACGCGACTCCAACCGTGCAGCCCACTCGCTCGGTTATTCTAATTCTTATAGAGAAACGCACTGGCTTACTGCTCTAGCCACTTGGCTTGCAACCCGAGTTTACGAGGTTCGAATCCCGATGACTTCGGATGGAATATACAGTAGAACTAACGCGTGATGACAAAAAGGGTGTCTAGTCTTAAACATTTCGACAAATTAAAAAAACTGAGCCTGGGTACTCTGCTGACTCCGCAGAAATAATATAATATAATATAATATAATATAATATAATATAATATAATATAATATAATATAATATAATGATTATTATCATTACATCACAGTACACTCAAACTTATTTGTTATTTCCCCAGCATGACACACGGTGTACCAAATAACTACGAAAACCTGGTCATAATATGGAGATGTATATAAAAACCTATAAAAACGCTTCCCTTAACGTTTCTGAGGTCGCTCACTACGAATTTGAATTCAAAATTGAAAAATTCAAAATGTCGGATTCAATATGACGGATCCGATATTGAAAACATGAGTAGATTCGAGTGAAACGATGTGTATAAGAGTTTTCGACATCGCTGATACTGAATTTGATGTAAAAGTTGCAAAAGTGAAAATGGTGGATGAAAAATATCAACGTAGGCCCAAATTTTTTGCGACTTCCAAGCAAGAGATTTTAAATTTCACCCCATCAGTGCTACACCCGCTTTCCATTTCTTTCAAGCGAAATCATCTTTTTTTCCGTCACTTCCTCATGGATCTCTAAAATTTGTGAGATAAGGGCACATTTTCGTAATATACCTGCTGCGTACTGCCGCAGTCAAATGGTGGTAAAACAAAATCGGGCAAAACATGGGCAGTTAATTCTTTCTATTTACATTTAAATACATTTAACCTCATTAGAATCACGTTTTTCAAAGTGGTACTGATAACTTACAACCTTTTTTCCAGTCTTTGACTGGGTCAGGGATATAATGAATGAACAATATATAGGCTATTAGTACTATGGGGTCGCCACTCACAAAGTGATCTATTAATGACTGATAAATGCTATGAAACGATAATGGAGAATGTTGCTGGAATGAAAGATGAAAGGGAAAACTGGAGTAGCCGGAGAAAACCATGTCTCGCCTCCGCTTTGTCCAGCACAAATCCCACGTGTAGTGACCGGGATTTGAACGACGGTATCCAGCGGTGAGAGGCCAACGCGCTGCAGTCTGAGCCACGGAGACTCCATTCAAAGTGGTAGTACGGGGAGAATATTTTATAGCCAATAATTTGTGAGAATATAGTGGTTACGCGGAAGAGGTTAGAATCCACATCTGTCGGAAGTGGATATATTCGATATAATACTTTCAGAATGTGCCTTTGCTGGTGGGACTTAGTGTTTACAGTGCACTATGTCTTCTGGTACGGGCTAGAGCAATTTTGTTACTTTCATTGATCTGTCTCAGCTTTATCCTTGGCTTTGACAAAATGAAAGTGACTGAGGTAAGAGTGATGCTAGTAATGCCATTCCTTCTGCAGCCAGTCTCTGCTATGAATGGTGTGAAAATATTGCTCATAGGGTCAGTTGGTGCGTGCATTTCAGTGGGCTTGGCAGACTGATATGTAATAGCAACTTCTGGCTCGGTGAGGAAAGCAACGGGAAACTACCTCACTCCTCATTTCCCTATACGCCTCTTCAGTGATGCCTAGGAAATCTATGACAGCTGATGGCGGAACTGTTGAGGATCGAACCAGCCTTCGGGCTGTGGACTAAACATACATATACACTTTCAAAATGTGTTCGAATGACTTTGCCTTCTGGGGTGTTATCAATTACGGACTGTCAAAAACGGAGCGGGATATCAAGTAAAAGTTTTGAATAACACACGATTGGAGATTTCGGACACCGACAATTTTCACTGATGCTCTTAGCGCTGACTTTGGCAGCGTCTACAACACAGGCATAGCCTATGGCTGGAATATCCATGTCACACTGAAGTAGTGTGCACTAATGCTAACTAGATAAAATTTTATACGTAACGCGCACAGTTTCCTTTCAGTCTGGCCAGCTAATTGAGTGGTTTAAACCACTGCGGGACAGTGAAATACAGCACCTGTCTCTATCAGAGGAGTTTCACCGGCTAGTATGGATTTAGAAATAAATTTTCTTGTGAGGCACAACTGGTGGGATTTCAGCAGGACATATCAGATCAGTTGGATTCAGGAGACCAGTTGGATTGCATAGCCATAGATCTTTCCAAAGCCTTTGATAGAGTGGAACATGGAATATTATTAAAGAAATTGGAGGGAATAGGATTGGACGTAAGGGTTACACGTTGGGTGAAAACATTTCTAAATTCAAGGGTTCAGAAAGTCAAAGTAGGAAATAATGTATCGCAGGAAGAGAAAGTTTGTAAGGGAATTGCACAGGGTAGTATAATCGGTTCGTTATTTTTCTTAATATACGTAAATGATTTACGGAATAATATAACATCAAAAATAATATTGTATGCAGATGACAATTGTTTATAAGGAAATAAATAACATTGACGATTGTACAGAATTACAAAGGGACCTTGAGAGTATCCAACAATGGGTTGAAGATAATAATGTGAAGGTTAATGGAGGCAAATCAACTATTACAACATTTACAAACAGGAGCTTTAAAACTGAATTTGAATATACTTTGGATGGGGTAGTTATCCCAAAAGATGGCATGTGCAAATACTTAGGTGTGAGATTTGAAAGTAATTTGCACTGGAAGGGTCATGTAGATGACGTTGTTGGGAAAGCATACAGATCGTTACATGTCATAATGAGGCTACTTAAAGGATGCAACAAAGAATTAAACGATAAATTTACTTAAGTACGGTTCGTCCATTATTGGAATATGGAAACAGTGTTTGGGATCCTCACCAAGAGTACCTAATAAAAGAGATAGTGTGCAGAGGAGAGCAGCAAGATTTGTAACAGGGGATTTCAGAAGAAAGAGTAGTGTATCAGAAATGTTAAAGGAACTTGGGTTGGAAACTTTAAGTAAGAGAAGGGAGAAAACTAGACTTATAGGATTATATAGAGCCTATACAGGAGAAGAAGCATGGGGAGATATCCGTAAGAGGCTTCAGTTCGAAAATAATTATATCGGCAGGACTGACCACAAATATAAAATTAGAAGGAATTTTAGCAGAAGCGATTGGGGTAAATTTTCATTCATTGGGAAGGGCGTGAAAGAGTGGAACAGTTTACCAGGGGTAGTGTTTGATCCTTTTCCAAAATTTGTGCAGGTATTCAGGAAGAGAATAAACAGCAACAGGAAAATAAATGAAATGTTAGAGGACATTCGACCAGTGCAAGCTATTGTAAATAAAAAATGTGTGTGAATAAATTAATTCCATCCCCTGGTCTAAGGAGTTTGGACAGCCAAAGTAGGGGACTGCCTGTAGGGGTGAAGTACAGTGGGGACTTCGAGGGCCCTGGGACCGCTACGGTAGCTGTGAAGGCCCTTCAGGAACTCTGAAAAGTGGTGGCAAAAGGGGCTCTGGTTAAGACGCAGCAGGTCGTTTGCTACTTAGGTTCCAGAATGAGTAAAAAAAAAAAAAAAAAAAAAAAAAAAAAAGTAAATAAATGCAATGTAAATTTTTATCTTATACCAGTTGTATAGCATCATTTGAAGTAATTCCACATACTGTATATCAGTTGACTATATTTGTAAGTAGTACAGGAGATATTATAAGCAGAATTTTGTAAGCAATATAAATTTATTAAAGATGAACTGTGTGTTTAATAGAAAAAATTGTTAGCGTAAATTGTATAATATTGTATTATAGGAAAATTTTCTTCATGTTAATTTAATATTTAGTGCTTGACAATAATGTATTTTATTGTACCGCTTGTCACCGAGGTAGACACCTCATTTGCAAATAAAGAGATTTTGATTTTGATTTTATTTTGATTTTAGTTTCAGGCAAAGTTGCCACCAATATCTATTAAGCAATAGATAAAGTCTTAGATTGTTGTTCATTTGATGTTAATATTGTAGGTTAGCGTTTCCTTAAGCTTAACATTATATATAAACAAACTTTTATTAATAAGGATAATATAAATTGGTTTACATTTTGACTATAGTGACTGAGCAACCCTGAAGACGGTTTTCCGTGGTTTCCTATTTTCACACCAGGCAAACGCTGGGGCTGTACCTTAATTAAGGCCACGGCCGCTTTCTTCCTAATCGTAGCCCTTTCCTGTTCCGTCGTAGCCATAAGACCTAGCTGTGTCAGTGCGACTTAAAGCAGATTGTAAAAAAAAAAAGATTGAATACGGATTCCGGCCTCGTGGTGCATGTGTAGCGTGCGTGCTCCTTACCCGGAGGTCCCGGGTTCGATCCCAGGCCAGGTCAGAGATTTTTACCTGGATCTGAGGGCTCGTTCGAGGTCCACTCAGCCTGCGTGATTGCATTTGATGAACTATCTGACGTTGAAATCGAAGCCCCGGTCTTAGAGGCCGAGGCCGAGAGGGTTCGTCGTGTTGAGTAAACGACACTTCATGATCTGCAGGCCTTCGGGCTGAGCAGCGGTCGTTTGGTAGGCCAAGGCTCTTCGGGGCTGTTGCACCATGGGGTTTGGGTTTGTTAATACGGTACTATATTTATGTTTTACCAAGTAAGTGGCTGCGTGGGTTGGGTTACGTAGCTATTGGATTGTATTCTGGAGAAAATGGGTTCGAGACCCACTATCGGAAGCCCTCAAAATGGTTTTCCATTGTTGTCCCATTTTCACACGAGGCAAATGGTGGGAATGCTCCTTTTAAATAAAATATCGGTCGCTTCTTTCCCACACCTGCCCTTTCCTATTCCATCTTCGTCGTCGGTGCATCGTAAAGCAACTTGTAGAAAAGAAGAAAGATCATGTTTTAATTGTATTCATCCTCTTCCTCGGCATCATCATCATCATCATCATCATAATCATCATAATTTATTTCTTATGTCTTCTTCTCCTTCTGTATTTTTGTGTATATATAAATGTTTCATTTGCAACCTGTTGATTTTAATTGTGCACATGTACACTTTGTATTTTCAATTTAGATGGAATAGAGGGCGTAAATGGCCTTAATCTTGCCAGACAAAATAAATGTATAGTATTATATGATATATTATTATTATTAATATTGAAACAAATGAAATGGCGTATGGCTTTTAGTGCCGGGAGTGTCCAAGGACAAGTTCGGCTCGCCAGATGCAGGTCTTCTTTGATTTGACGCCAGTAGGCGACCCGCGCTTCGTGATGAGGATGAAATGATGATGAAGACAGCACATACACCCAGCCCCAGTGCCAGCAGAATTAACCAATTATGGTTAAAATTCCCGACCCTGCCGGGAATCGAACCCGGGCCCCCTGCGGCCAAAGGCCAGCACGCTAACCATTTAGCCATGGAATTATTAATATTAATATTAGGCCTATTATTATTATTATTATTATTATTATTATTATTATTATTATTTGTGGGTAAATGGCTCAAGTGCTGGCCTTTGGTCCGAAGTGTCTCGTGTTCGACTCCTGAAAGGTTCGTGAATTCTAAACTTTACTGCTTAATTCCGATGGCTGAAGGGCTGAGTATTTGTACCATTTTGAAAGTATTATATCGAATATATCCACTTCCAACACATGTGGATTCTCACCTCTTCCGCGTAACCACTATAATCTCACAAACTGTTGGCTATAAAATTTTCTCCACGTAGTACCACTTTGAAAAACGTTATTTTTAATGAGTTGAAATGTATTTAAATGGAAACAGAAATAATTAGCTGCCCATGTTATAACCGATTTTGTTTTATCACCATTTTACTGCGGCAGTGCGCAGTAGGTATATTACGAAAATGTGCCCTTACCTCACAAATTTTGGAGATCCATGAGGAAGTGATGGCATAAAGATGATTTTGCTTGCAAGCAGTGTACCACGGCACTGATGCGGTGAAATTTAAAATTTATTGCTTGGATGTCGACAGAAATTCGGGCCTACGTTTGTATTTGATCCACCATTTTCACTTTTGCAACATTTACATTAAATTCAGTATCAGCGATCTCGAAAACCCTTGTACACATAGTTTCACTTGAATCTGCTCATTTTTACAATATCGGATCCGTCGTATTGGATCCGACATTTTGAATTTGAAATATACACTGTCCGTAGATTGGAGATTGAATTCCTGATCTGATGGTGAAAATTCCGACTGTAGTTACTATTCATCATCCCCCAGAACAATTTTAATATAACTTGTTTCAAGTACTGGACTTCTATTTCGAACAAGCGAGCAAGGAAGCTTGCAATTTTACATGTGTTATAGCTTTTACCTCAAGGGTCGAGACAGTTTAAATGAGAAACGAACCATAAAAACGTCCTCTACCCATTTCAAGCAACTCCTATACAAAAACTGTTACTTTTTTTGGTGAAAATTAACAATAATGAAATTTATTTTACGTCCCACTAACTTCTTTTATTATTTTCGGAGACGTTGTGGAGCCGAAATTTTGTCTCACAAGAGTTCTTTTACTTGTTGGTAAATATACCGACAGGAGGCTCTAACTGAGCGCCTTCTAATTCAACCAGACTGGGCCACGATCGAACCCGACAACTTTCGCTCAGAAGGCCTGCACTTCTATTGTTTGAGATACAAAGTCTT
Organism: Anabrus simplex; assembly: GCF_040414725.1. Classification (NCBI taxonomy): domain Eukaryota; kingdom Metazoa; phylum Arthropoda; class Insecta; order Orthoptera; family Tettigoniidae; genus Anabrus; species Anabrus simplex. The sequence continues at coordinate 469,411,547 of NC_090265.1, read as the reverse complement.
TCTATGTTGTGAAATACTAGTATCTGTGCCATCGTACTGCTGTTTGATGAAAGCCATTACTGCTCACACACGAAAAATAAAAATAAAAGTAACAATCATAATAACGCTGCCTTTATCAGTCATTGGTCTAAAATAATCACAATTAAGCACATTGAAATCACAAGTTAAAATTGAGATTCTACACTCTTGTATGTTGTTTTTGACAGCAATATGTCCAGTGTCTGATGATGCAATAGAAAAACGATGGATACGTAATTATGAATCATAAATCTAATAATTTCATAATTTCAATGACTTTAAATTTGATTTTTGTTAACATTTGTTCATATTTTCTATTGGTGATATGAAAAATCTCCTGTTTGGAGGTCGTAGGCTGATTTTTCTGTTTTCTCCTGGTTACTATACATACCCTACAGGTCTTTACACCCTTGAGTGTGGGCGGCCCTACTTTATGTCAAGTCCTGGAGTTCTCTCGCAAACAAGCGAGCGAACAATATCGGCATTTTACGTGCTTCATACAATATTTAAACGAACTACGAAACTTGTCATCCCATTTTAAACGTCTTCTGTACAACAACCCCGGCTGATGAAAACCTTGTGACCGTGGTGTCACGCCGCAAATGAAGAGTGTCTGCTCAAAAGGTGCTATTTCCTGCTTAAGAAAGTTGTGGAAAAAGCGCAAGAAACTTAAAATGAAAGACACGTGAACGCACCCATGATCAGGTTTGGTACAACTTTTAAGGAATTACATTTTTCTGGTCTGCACTGCTCATGACAATCGATAATATTCAACAACTGTAATGCATGTGGACGAATAAACATATTATTTTGGGAAGTGGAAAAAGTACCTTTTGAACAAAGGTATGTATCAAATGAGAGGATAAAAGGAAGGTATTTCACGCAAACGCGCATGCATTTGTTACCTAAAATATACCTAGCGCCTAATGATGGAACACTAAAAGCGAAGGAGAACTTTTCCCTATAATTCTTGTTCATAAAATACAATTATTTATCAAGGGACAGGCCATAATTTGTATCACTGTTAATTCCTAGAGTTATGTTCAAATTTTCTCATATCTGTCACCGGTCATATCTTGCAGAATAATATTTTTAACATCACGTTAGGAGGACTGATGCTTCCAATTACTGCTCACTGGTGTAACAAACGAGAGGAAATTGAATAGCAGAGTAATCGTTCCATATTTCATTAAGTGGAAACCTATTAGGGTGCGATATGCGATGGAATTTAACAGATGTTTGGGGTTTAATTTTCTCTTGTCATCTGCATACACCAAGTATAATATTGTGATTAGCGGCCGCAGTGAACAATAAATTCAGTCCCATTTATCAGATATCGCGAGAGTACGGACACACGGACATACAACATTAAGTTGTTCAACAGAGGAATTTAATACTCAGTTTACTATTTAGTTCGTATTCAAACATATGTCTGAATATTTTCATACACGTACAAATGTATTAATCATTACATAATATGTGAATTCAGCAATCTGCATCGCCTATTCTTTTTCTTTGACCAACAGAATTTAGACTCACGCCTTTGCTGGCAGGACCTAGTGTTTACAGTGCACTATGTCTTCTGGTATGGGCTAGAGCAATTTTGTTACTTTCATTGATCTGTCTCTGTCTTGTCCTTGGCTTTGACAATATGAAAGTGACTGAGGTATGAGCGATGCTAGTAATGACATTACTTATTCAGTCAGTCCCTGCTATGAATGGTGTGAAAACGTTGCTCATAGGGTCGGTTGGTGCATGCATTTCAGTGGGCTTGGCAGACTGATATGTAATAGCAACGTCTGGCTCGGTGAGGAAAGCAACGGGAAATTACCTCACTCCTCATTTCCCTAGTACGCCTCTTCAGTGATGCCTAGGCCTTTTATGACAGCTGATGGTGGAGCTGTTGAGGATCCAACCAGCCTTAGGGCTGAAGACTGAACATACATACATGTACCCTAGAGTAAACATACTTATTAAATTATCCATAATGTAAAAATAATTATGTATCACTCTTACCGCTACAAACGATGTCTCATATTTCTAGAGATGATAGACCAGGCGAGTTGGCCGTGCGCGTAGAGGCGCGCGGCTGTGAGCTTGCATCCGGGAGATAGTAGGTTCGAATCCCACTATCGGCAGCCCTGAAGATGGTTTTCCGTGGTTTCCCATTTTCACACCAGGCAAATGCTGGGGCTGTACCTTAATTAAGGCCACGGCCGCTTCCTTCCAACTCCTAGGCTTTTCCTATCCCATCGTCGCCATAAGACCTATCTGTGTCGGTGCGACGTAAAGCCCCTAGCAAAGGAGATGATAGATTTTTTTGGCTGATATGAAGTGAGACAAACAACTACGGGATCTCTCTTATACTCAGACCGAACGCACGGTGTTTGTTCTCTGCGCTACGGCAGCTGCCTCAGCCGGTCTTATGTCACTCGCGGCCGCCCTGCTTTAAGCGTGAATACAATCTTATGTGGAAGTGTCGTCCTTCCTGGGTTATATCTGGCAACCACATTCTGGCTGATGCAAGTGAGTTCTGCCACTGTAATATTTCAGATTTCATTCGTAATGTTTTATTTCAGTTCCTCTAATGTGGGAGGATTTGTTCGATACACTTTTACTTTCAGTTTACCCTACAAGTAAAAATCACACGCTGTTAGATCTGGAGAACGAAGGGGAAATAGACCAACACTGATCATTCTGTCTGCAAACACTTCCGAGATTGTAAGAAGGGAATCTTCTGCTGTATGAGCAGGGGCTGAATCTTGTTGAAACCACTCTCGCGATTTTTTTTCTTCCGTTTACTGATGGAAGAACGGCGTTGTTATGTCATCTTGGTACCTCTGTGCATTTACAGCCGTCTAGAAAAGAACTAGGCCTAATTATTCGCCTTGCACTAAGAGGACACCAAACATCAATTTTCCTATCATAATGAGGGACTTCATAAACACCGTCAGGATATTCTGCACACCAATAGCGAGAGTTATGACTGTTCACACGAATATTATGATGAAACCAGAGCCTTCACATACGAAAATACGAAGTTAAGCAACATTGGGCGTGGTCAATATTTGGATGAGTTGCCACGCGCTGTTGGTGGGGGTAAGGGAATGGAGGAGCGGAAACGAACTGGCCACCCCACCGTACATAAAACTCCGGCTCAGACACACCTCTGCGGAGGTTCGGACCTGCCTTCGGGCAGAATACACCCTCACCTTACCTATGTTAACAGCTGAGATTCAGACTGGCGACTGATGCTTGCGAGGTCGAACATGTGCAGGTTGTATGCAAGGTGAAGAACTATGCGCGCGCCTCCCATACTGCAACTGCCGTAGCCTAGACTAACGCCGTGAGTTCTGTCTGCGTTTAAAAGAGTAACCCTGCAGTAACATCATTCCTTACGCACCGAGCTCGATAGCTGCAGTCGCTTAAGTGTGGCCAGTATCCAGTATTCGGGAGATAGTAGGTTCGAACCCACTATCGGCAGCCCTGAAGATGGTTTTCCGTGGTTTCCCATTTTCACACCAGGCAAATGCTGGGGCTGTACCTTAATTAAAGCCACGGCCGCTTCCTTCCCACTCCTAGACCTTTCCTGTCCCATCGTCGCCATAAGACCTATCTGTGTCGGTGCGACGTAAAACAAATAGAAAAAAAATCCTTATGCAGCTAGTCCCTGTAATTGTATGTATGAAAGTGTGGTTCATGGGGTCAGTTACAGCAATGCATCTTACTCAAGGACCTCGAGAGCGATTCCCGGCCAGATCCGGAACTTTTATCCTGATCTAGGGTCTGCTTCGAGGTCCACTAATTATTGAGGAGGTATTGATGGCAAAGGTGCGGTCCAGGTCTAGAAAGCCAAGTATATTGACCAAGAAGATCCAAGGTGCTGACCACGCATCACCTCGTAATGTGCAGGCCTCCAAACACGTAGCCTGGTAGACCCAAGGTCCGTAAAGGATGTAGCGCCATGGGGTTTGGTTTGGTTTGCAAATCTTTCAATTGTTTTACATTGAAATGAAAACCTACAACCTGTTTTCCAGTCATTGACCGGGTCAGGGATGTAATGAATGAAGCAGATATAGGCTATTAGTACGATGGGTTCGCCACTCCCAAAGTGGTTCATTAATGACTGATAGATGCTATGAAATGAGAATGGAGAGCGTTGCGGTAATGCAAGATGACAGGGAAAACCGGAGTAGCCGGAGAAAAACCTCTCCCTCCTCCGCTTTGTCCAGCACAAATCTCACATGGAGTGACCGGGATTTGAACCACGGTATCCAGCGGTGAGAGGCCGATGCGCTGCCGTATGAGCCACGGAGGCTCTTTGTTTTACATTATGAATGATAAATTGAATAGAATCCACTTCGCAGTTCGATATACATATATTAGGTTAAAAATGTAAAATGCAAGAAACTGCAACTAAAGTCATTTATTTTGAGTACGTTACTCACAAACGTAATCACGGAATTACAAACCGGGTATCGCACTATATGACAGCCATATTTGTTATGGACGTAAATGATGAAGCTGTTTATATCATCGTTGAAGAAACGAAACCTCATATGTCACAATCATTTTCCTTAAGACTGGTCACGCCTCCCAGCTACATATAGAAATGCAGTCCATCAGAACAATTTTCGTTGTCTTTATTTTGCTGTGGAAATGTGTAAAGGAAATTGAACCTTACCGTACTCTAGGAATGTATAATGTATTTAAGATTAATTTATCTTTACATGTTAGCATCAGATGGTTTTGGAGATACAGAGATTTCGAGTGAGGCACGTAAGAAATTGAGTAATGTTTAAATATAAGTAAACATGAGTAGTATAATTGGACAGTTCGGCCGCCACCGCCACCTCCGGCTCCCAGTGGCCACCTCCACCTCAGCCAGTGGCCTCTTCCAGTACTGCCAACTTAACCTAACTAGCGCGACAGTACTGCCAACTTAACCTAACTAGCGCGAAATTTGAATTTGTAAACAAAGCCACGTGCTTTTTGACAGCTGTCATCGACAACAACGCATCGCTAACCTCAGTACTGCCATCTTGACGGGCCTAAACCTCAGTAGTGCCAACTTAACCTAACTAGCTCGAGATAAACAAAGCCACGTGCTTTTTGACAACCACGTGCTTTTTGACAGATTTGTAAACAAAGCCACGTGCTTTTTGACAGACAACAACGCATCGCAAACCTCAGTACTGCCATCATGACGGGCCTAAACCTCAGTAGTGCCAACTTAACCTAACTAGCATGAGGTAAACAAAGCCACGTGTTTTTTGACAGCCACGTGCTTTTTGACAGATTTGTAAACAAAGCCACGTGCTTTTTGACAGACAACAACGCATCGCTAACCTCAGTACTGCCATCTTGACGGGAATAAACCTCGGTGGTACCAACTTAACCTAACTAGCGAGAGGTAAACAAAGCCACGTGCTTTTTGACAGCTGCCATCCGCCATCTTTGAGCACCGTGCTGCCCTCTTTCGTCACCTGTCATCGGCAGTGCTGCCATCTTGACGGGTCTAAACCTTAGTGCTACCAACTTAACCTAACTAGCGTGAGGTAAACAAAGCCACGTGTTTTTTGACAGCCGTCATCCGCCATCTTTAATCCATAGAGCACAGTGCTGCCCTCTTTAGCTACTTACCTTTGAAATGTGGTGGCGGATAATTTGAAAAATGCTTTTTGACAGCAGCCATATTGCATCGCAAACCTCAGTGCTGCCCTCTTTAGCTAGATACCTGTGGTAGCAGACAATTCCACGTGACAGCAGCCATCTTTAATCAAGAGAGCACCGTGCTGCCCTCTATGTGGTGGCGGCAAATTGAAAAATTCCACGTGCTCTTGTTTGGAAACAAACTCACGTGCTTTTTTGACAGCTACCATCCACCATCTTTAATCAACAGAGCACAGTGCTGTACTCTTTAGCTAGATACCTTTGAAATGTGGTGGCGGCAATTTGAAAAATTCTATGTGCTCTTGTTGGGAAACAAAGCTACGTGCTTTTTTTTGACAGCTGTCATCCGCCATCTTTAATCAATAGAGCACTGTGCTGCTATCATGCGGGCAATTTCGTTAGCTGTCATCCGCCATCTTTAATCCAGAGAGAACAGTGCTGCCCTCTATGTGGTGGCGGCAAATTGAAAAATTCCACGTGCTCTTGTTTGAAAACATACTCACGTGCTTTTTTGACAGCTGTCATCCGCCATCTTTAATCCAGAGAGAACAGTGCTGCCCTCTATGTGGTGGCGGCAAATTGAAAAATTCCACGTGCTCTTGTTTGAAAACATACTCACGTGCTTTTTCGACAGCTGTCATCCGCCATCTTTAATCCAGAGAGAACAGTGCTGCACTCTATGTGGTGGCGGTAAATTCCATGTGCTTTACAAACCTATGTGCTTTTCTGACAGCTGTCATCCGCCATCTTTAATCTAGAGAGAACAGTGCTGCACTCTATGTGGTGGCGGTAAATTCCATGTGCTTTACAAACCTATGTGCTTTTCTGACAGCTGTCATCCGCCATCTTTAATCTAGAGAGAACAGTGCTGCACTCTATGTGGTGGCGGCAAATTCCACGTGCTTTACAAACCTATGCGCTTTTCTGTCATCCACCATCTTTAATCTAGAGAGAACAGTGCTGCACTCTATGCGGTGGCGGCAAATTCTACGTGCTTTACAAACCTATGCGCTTTTCTGTCATCCACCATCTTTAATCTAGAGAGAACAGTGCTGCACTCTATGTGGTGGCGGCAAATTCTACGTGCTCTTATTTGGAAACAAATTCTACTCGCTCTTCAGCTGTCATCTACCATCTTTAATCAAGAGAGCACCGTGCTGCCCTCTTTGTGGTGGCGGATAATTTGAAAAAATTCTTTTCGACAAGCAGCCATCTTTAATCCAGAGAGAACAGTGCTGCCCTCTTTAGCTACTTACCTTTGAGGCGGTTAATTTGAAAAATTCTTTTCGACAAGCTGCCATCTTTAATCCAGAGAGAACAGTGCTGCCCTCTTTAGCTACTTACCTTTGAGGCGGTTAATTTGAAAAATTCTAGCTGCCATCTTTAATGAAAAGGGCATCGTGGTGCTATCTTGCGGGTAATATTTTACGTCACAGCTGTCATCCACCATCTTGCATTGCTAACCTTAGTGCTGCCCTCTTTAGCTACTTACCTTTGACAAGCTGTCACCCGCCATATTGCATCGCAAACCTCAGTGCTGCACTCTATGTGGTGGCGGATAACTTGAAAAAATCTTTTTGACAAGCAGCCATCTTTAATCAACAGAGCACCGTGCTGCCATCTTTAGCTACCACCATCTTACATCGCTTACCTCGCTGCTGCACTATATGTGATGGCGGTTAATTCGAACAAGTTTAATCACGCATCGGGTAAGCTAGAGTAAGCACGTGCTGCAGTGATGACATCATCATACATGTTTAGACTTGTCCGTTTTCTTAAGAGTAAGTCGATGTAAAGGAATGTGGTAGCGGTAAATTCGAACGAGTTTAAACATGCATCGGGAAAGCTAGAGTAAGCAAGTGCTGTTGTGATGACGTCATTGTGCATGTTTAGACCTGATCGTTTTTCTTAAGAGTAAGTCGGTGTAAAGCAATGCAATAAGTACAACATTTTTTGAATGCGATCAAATATTTATTTACAAATGTACTACAACAGTGTTCGTTTTTGCTGCTGACAAGGTTGGTATGCTTCTTAACAACGTATGCTTCCGAAATGCCTCCTGCAACATTCAAATTAAACAAAGCATTTAGAAATATATTATACTAAGTATGTTATGCTTTACAGAGAAGATCATGTACTTCTTACCTTGCTGTTATTCCTTTTCGGAATCATCATCATCATCATGAAGTACTAGAGAAAGTTCATTCATACACTGTGTACAGTGTTCAATCCTCGGATTTGGTCCATCCCAATCATCATCACCATTTTCTCCTCGATGCTTGTAATGTCGCTCACAAGTTCTGCATAAAGCTACTTCGATTGACATCTTACTGTGTAGAGGAAGGATGTCCCAAAAATTATGTACGTAAGAGGCAGCGTACGTATATAAAAATCCTGGTGGTAAGTATTGAATAAGATGTTTCGGCATCGATGATCTACGTTTATAGAACATCTTAATAGCCTCACTCACTCGTGAAACATAAATAAGATGTTGCGTATGAGCATGCAAACAGCATGCACATTTACAGTTTTGTTCCATAGCGTACGATGTCGAAGCACACACTAATGAAAATGATAAAGATCTATTCTTATTTATAGTCTCGTAACAATATTCGTTAGCGGATGGTAAGTAACATCACTCATATGAATAATAAGACAATAGGCTGCTGTGTTAGCAGGAATGTTTTCAGATGTTTCAAATTCTAAACGAATATCAACTGGAGATTCTTTTATAGATTCTTCATGATAAGAGCAGTCTATAACTACAATCGGTGCTTTATTTTTAAATTCTTGAGGTGTAAATAGCGGACGATCTTCTTTCTGATAATACGATGATTGAAATTTACAAAACATGTCATAGAGCATCCCAAACTTATTTTTCTCAAAGTTAATGTCGATGTTTTCGTAGGGATACGTAATTCCATTGAGATATAGTCTAACGTGTCTTAATTTGCAGTGATCAAACAGTGAGCTATCTTTTTCGTGATTGAATTTACGATTAGTTTGAAATCCAAAAATAATGTACAAGGGCTTCTCAGTAAAACGTGATGTTTTAACTGCCCAGCTATGCTTGTTTGTAGGTGGTAACACAGGATATTCATGCAGCTCCCAACTTCTAAAACGTATTGGTAATGGTGTATCATTTTCTACAATCTTGAGCAATCGAAGTTTTTCACGATCAGATAAGGTTACATGTGGGATCCGCCACAGTATACGATGCAGTGTTATTTTCGATTCTACAGGTGTTTCTACTGCTTTAAGAGAATTGTAATCACTTCGATCACGGATTAGAATAAGCTCTTGTTTTACGTTGATTATAATACGTGTAAAGTCTTCTGCGAATCCAAAAATATGTTTCAGTGATAACATACCCGTAAAAGTTCCATCCTCATTAATCATCCAGTTGTTAGTAGATTTTGGACACCATCCAGCCATCCGCAAAAGATTACTTTCTTCATCACAGAAAGAAGGGTAGAGTTTCATTGCGCTTGTAATACCAACATTCTTCGTTCGATCTATTTCAACATTATTTACTTCATATCGCGCTTCAGAAAAGAGAAAAGCTAGAGCATGGTTGTTTAGTTGTGAAGTGCTTGGTCCACTTCCATCAGACTTTTCTAATCGTCCTTGAATATAGAGGTAGCTTTCGTGTGGTAAGGTGTAAACATCTTGTTGATTAATAATAAAATGAATTTCATCATTGTTATTTAATCCAAACGTAAAAGGTTGATAAGAATGAAGCTCACTTCGTACTACACCTTCACGACTTTCTACTGTATTCGTAATGTCTAGCATTTCTTCCATTCTGTTGTAGTAGTGTATATCCTAAATCTTGGAGTATCTGCTTATGGGTATCTGTTAACTCGATGAGTCTCTGCACACATGTAGTATGCCTTCGGAATGTACACCGTGTTTTATAGATGGTTTTCATACTGGTTTAAGATGTAGTTTGTAAGCTACGTACGCGTGCTGATCTAAATGAATAAGCTGATTATGTTTATTTACAAGTCTAAGAGTAATGTTGCTAATGTGTTTTACAGACACAGGATGATAAAGAACTACTGCTGGTTTCTCACAAATAGTATATCCACGTTCCTCTGTAACAATAAATTCGTGCAGGACGTGCGAAGGTTGTAGATTACTATTCAAGTCTGTAATAATATTACAAGTAATGTTCACATTATAATCATCGAAGAGTTTTATAGGTTGATCAGACTCGTAACGTACGTTCGGTAGGAGCTCCCTCGATGAAAATCCAAGCAGTGGACCAATCGAATCAGGTTGTGATTTGAAGTCAATCTTAAATGATGATTCAATAACACATTTGTGCGTAATGTTGCTTATAGTGATTGAGAACTTGTAATTATGATTACTAAAACTATCTTCCCCAAACTGATCAATTAACGTACTTTCAATATAGTCGTGAATATCATCTACTGTATAACTACCTGAGGGTAGTGTTAGCACATACTCATCGTAATAGAACTTGTTTAAACCATCACGCACATTATAGATTTTATTGTAGCTTTCAAACGATACTAGTCCAAGACTATGCGGCTGATAACCAAGTTCGATTGGCGGATTAAAATAGATGGTTGTTTCAGGTCCTTCTCCACGTACAGCAAACGTTCTTTCACTGTTCGTCATCACGTAGACACTAATACACTTTCTCTACTGTCTGGGTTTGATATAAGAACATAAGACATAATCGTCCGCACATGCATGTATTAAAGTTTTGCACACGGTTTTTATTGTAAACAATGTCTGCACTGCTTCCGAAATAACGTATGAGCTCAAAAGGAGGAGGTAAATCTCCATAGCTATCAAAATACCATACTTTAGATTTACGTTTTACATAAGCAACGTAATGAGTTCCAGGTCCACGACTGTCGTCCAAGTTAATTACGGCACTTTCACGTTCACGTGGACGTGCTGGTAGTTGATCACGCATATACACTCCTCGAAAATAATGAATTCCTAGTTGTTTAGCAAACGTAAAAACTTCATCATGCGTTAGAGCTCGATATGGCAGTGCATTCAGTAGACGTTTTTTGGAGAAATGTAGATACCAAGCCCTTTCTTGTATGGCGCTAGCTTCATGTTCACACCTTTGCCTCGTAACGCAATTGCCTCCATCGTCTTGTTATGACGTTCACTCTCTTTCAACTGTTGTTTCGCTTCTTCTACAGCTTTGACAGTTCTCGCTACAGCACTAGCACCACCTAGCAATGACCCTAAAGCTGCTAAGCCAGCAAACAGCGCAGGAAGAAATCCTCCTCGTTTTGGTACAGGAATAATTCGCGCACGTTTACTAAATATTGCTCTGCACTTTGGAGAAATTCTCGCTCTTGCTGCGCGTAACGCCTTAGTAATAGCTACACGAGGATTGTATTCCCCTCGAATAGCTTTTTGCGCAGCCTTTATAACATCTTTCCATCCAACAGTATTTACTTTCTTCTTCTTCTTCATGTCGTTTGGATATCGTTGTTTCACCATGCTGGACACGACTTTACTATTAAAATTATAAAATCCTTTTAATCACAACCACCTACTCAATACATTATATTACTCATTGAATTATAAAACAATCATGAGGTGTCTTAAATAAAGGAACATGTTTCGTTCGACATAGCGAACATCATCAGCCTTAATTTACAAGGATTAGGTCAGGGCCCTGAACTGAATGATAAAAATTATTAAAAAAGGTGACAATACCATAATAAAAAGTAAAATGATAACATTAAACATGAAATTATAACGATATGTACAGATTAACAGCAAGAATGCAGAGGAATACATTGAATGATGGTAGTCTATAGAGTTAAAACAAACATGAGGTTGTAAAAGTAAAAAGATACAGATGTAGTAGATCCCAAATTATAAGTCAATGTGTGAAGCGTGGACCAATCGCCGACCATGGAGCTCCTAATTGAGCAAACCAAAAGTTAAAATAGAGTCTACTGAACAGCGCGAGCCAAGCTGAGTCAGTCAAAAGGCGCAAAGCGACGAAGCTAAGGTTGAAATGACGTAAACTTCAGTAGTTAGGAATTCTGTAGGAGAGCCAACACAATGCCAGAAGGAAATACAGGCTGAACTAGTCCGTATTTACACGCTAGCAGTAGAATTAAACTTATACAACGTAGGACACCAATGTGGACTCGTTAAGTAACTATAACTTGAAAGTAGGGAGAGTTCCAGCAAACCAGATTGAATGGAGCAGATTATGGCACAATTGGAGTTAGAAATCTGAAAAGAAAGAAAAGGGAGGAAATATAAAAATATGTTATAATGAAAAAAAGGTTAGTAAAAGTTAGACGGAGGCTTACCCTTGGGACTAGTGTGAGGTGTTCACTAACGTTGGCTGCGCGAATCAAACTGGCGAGTAACCTTATTGCTGCTTCTAGTATTGTATGTATGTATACGTAGAGGCGGGGAGTGAGTCATGTGAGGAGGAGGGGTGACCGATTCCTTAGGCGGGTCGGGTAATCGTGGAGGGGGTGTCGCATGAGAGGGCAGTAGAGTAGTAGTTGTTGTATTATTAACAGTTGTATAATTAAAGATTCTCGTAAAGTTATTATTATTTATATTGAAAAGAGAGAGTAGTTCTGGAATTTTCTCGATTATTGGACTTTTAATTTCTGAAGTATCATTTAAATTTTGATGCCCGTTGAAATGCTGGTCTAGGAATATGTAAATGTTCTCAAACTCTGTCATAAGTTTACTTTTATTGACGTATTTCAAGATTTGAAGGTCTTTTTCAATTGTAGTAAAACTGTGGCCAGTCTCTTCCATATGGGTGCTCATGGCGGAATACTTTTTATGTTTCGAAGCGTTGTAATGTTCAAGGTATCTGGTCAAAAAGCTACGTCCAGTCTGTCCGATGTAGGAGAATCCACAATGGGTGCATTTAAGCCTATAGATACCAGAGTTCGAGAATTTATTGTGATTAATGTTAACTATATTTGAATTGAAAAATATGTTACGGTTCGTATATCGGGTTCTATAAGCGATATTAATATCGTATTTCTTTAGAGGGTTAGTAACTTGAAATAGGCCTGGATTTGTGTAGGTGAAGGGAGCATATTTCGTTTTTTTAGGCTTGTCTGGAATCAATTTCGTTGCAGTTTTTAATTTTATCTTGCTAATGATTTTATTAATCATTAAGGGGTTATAGCCGTTAATTCTGGCTAAATCCTTAATATAGTTTAGTTCTTTTTTGCGATTATCAGTTGTCAGCGGGATTTTTAATGCTCTATAGACAAGACTAAAAAATGCAGCCTGTTTATGAGATTGCGGATGTAAGGAATCGTTTCTTATAGTGATGGGGGCACAAGAAGGCTTTCTAAATATTTGAAAAATGAACTTATTATTCTCTCTTGAAATGTTTAAATCCAAAAAGTTTAGAGAACCATTGATCTCATCTTCCTTAGTGAATTTGACATCATTGTCAAGCTCATTAAGGGATGTTAGCACACTGTGACTATCGTTTTTCTGTGTATCTATAATGGCAAAAGTGTCATCAACATACCTTAACCATAATTGAAGACCATTAATATTATTGATTATTTTGTTATTTTCCAAATCATCCATAAAGATATTAGCTAGAATGCCCGAGATCGGGTCACCCATTGCTAGGCCCTTTTGATGATATATTCTATTATTGAAGGTGAAATAGTTGTTATTAAGTACAAATTCTAACAGACTGATGAAATTATCTATTTCGCATTTGCTAAGGTTACTGTGTTTTAAAAGGTTTGATTTAATAATCTTGACAGTTTTGCTTACCGGAATATTGGAATACATATTGGTAATATCATAGGATACCATTATATGATTATGCTCAAGATTGAATTTCGATAATTTTTCACAAAATTCAACGGAATTTCTTATATAGGCTGTATTATTGAATTTAAAGTGTTTACTGAGAAAATTATGCAAAAATTTTGAAACTTTGTAAGAAGGGCTGTTCATGCAGTTGATGATAGGGCGTATAGGTACGTCTTTTTTATGGATTTTAGGCAAAGCTTTTGCAGTTGGAAGTTTCGGGTTCATTATTATAAGCCTCTGATACTCGTGCTCTTGTAGTAAGAACGGCAGATTCTTCAATAGGTTCTTCAAACTTCGTTGGATTTTGGGGGTGGGATCTTTATTAATAATAGTAAAACTGCCATTAGCGAAGAAATCTTCGGTTTTTTTAATGTAGTCATCTTTATGTAGTAATACTATGGTGGGACCTTTATCAGCTTTAGTGACGATAATATTATTATTATTAATTTTATTTCTTACATCATGTATTTGTTTGCTAAGGTTCGGATTCGAGGTAGTTTTCAGTTCTTTCGCCAGAAAAGGAAGCTTTTTCTTTATTTCGTATTTAATGTCTTTATGCACTTCTACGGGGAGTTTTTGAATGTTAGATTCAATTTCCGCGACTGTGGTAATCAGATCGTCGGTTTTTTTCGGGTTAGGCCAATTAAATTTCAGGCCTTTATCAAGGAGGGATAGTTCATTATCTGAAAAGTCAGTATTAGATAAGTTCACTGTAGTAGGAAAACGATTTAAGTCGGCGGAAGGGAGGTTAGTTTTACTGTTGACACTACTCTGTTTATTCTTAGTGTTTTGCAATTGTATCAGTTTATTGTCTAATGTTGTTTGTTTCGTCTTCACTATGTCATGTACCTTTTCATTGACAAACATGGAGTATGAACTCCATTCTAATGGGGACATACTAGAGGATATTTCAAGATGCGTCTTATAAAGTTGTAGGTTTAGGAACGATTTCTTTTTGTAATGCGCCTTGATTTCGTTTTTTAACCAAAATTCATTAACTTTCGTTTGAGTTTTACGTAAATCAGAAATCGAAAAGTTTTTTCTTTGAAGGTGTTTTAGAAATTTGGGAATTAGTCCATGCTTCATACATTCTTTTAAAAATTGAATATCTCTAGATATTTTGCTGACCTTGACTTTGAGATTAAGATATCTATTCCTTTTCGTAGCCTGGTAGGCAGCTAAGTTACATGTAATTAATCTCATAATGGGACCGTATTGAGGACAATATATTAAAATTATAAAATCCTTTTAATCACAACCACCTACTCAATACATTATATTACTCATTGAATTATAAAACAATCATGAGGTGTCTTAAATAAAGGAACATGTTTCGTTCGACATAGCGAACATCATCAGCCTTAATTTACAAGGATTAGGTCAGGGCCCTGAACTGAATGATAAAAATTATTAAAAAAGGTGACAATACCATAATAAAAAGTAAAATGATAACATTAAACATGAAATTATAACGATATGTACAGATTAACAGCAAGAATGCAGAGGAATACATTGAATGATGGTAGTCTATAGAGTTAAAACAAACATGAGGTTGTAAAAGTAAAAAGATACAGATGTAGTAGATCCCAAATTATAAGTCAATGTGTGAAGCGTGGACCAATCGCCGACCATGGAGCTCCTAATTGAGCAAACCAAAAGTTAAAATAGAGTCTACTGAACAGCGCGAGCCAAGCTGAGTCAGTCAAAAGGCGCAAAGCGACGAAGCTAAGGTTGAAATGACGTAAACTTCAGTAGTTAGGAATTCTGTAGGAGAGCCAACACAATGCCAGAAGGAAATACAGGCTGAACTAGTCCGTATTTACACGCTAGCAGTAGAATTAAACTTATACAACGTAGGACACCAATGTGGACTCGTTAAGTAACTATAACTTGAAAGTAGGGAGAGTTCCAGCAAACCAGATTGAATGGAGCAGATTATGGCACAATTGGAGTTAGAAATCTGAAAAGAAAGAAAAGGGAGGAAATATAAAAATATGTTATAATGAAAAAAAGGTTAGTAAAAGTTAGACGGAGGCTTACCCTTGGGACTAGTGTGAGGTGTTCACTAACGTTGGCTGCGCGAATCAAACTGGCGAGTAACCTTATTGCTGCTTCTAGTATTGTATGTATGTATACGTAGAGGCGGGGAGTGAGTCATGTGAGGAGGAGGGGTGACCGATTCCTTAGGCGGGTCGGGTAATCGTGGAGGGGGTGTCGCATGAGAGGGCAGTAGAGTAGTAGTTGTTGTATTATTAACAGTTGTATAATTAAAGATTCTCGTAAAGTTATTATTATTTATATTGAAAAGAGAGAGTAGTTCTGGAATTTTCTCGATTATTGGACTTTTAATTTCTGAAGTATCATTTAAATTTTGATGCCCGTTGAAATGCTGGTCTAGGAATATGTAAATGTTCTCAAACTCTGTCATAAGTTTACTTTTATTGACGTATTTCAAGATTTGAAGGTCTTTTTCAATTGTAGTAAAACTGTGGCCAGTCTCTTCCATATGGGTGCTCATGGCGGAATACTTTTTATGTTTCGAAGCGTTGTAATGTTCAAGGTATCTGGTCAAAAAGCTACGTCCAGTCTGTCCGATGTAGGAGAATCCACAATGGGTGCATTTAAGCCTATAGATACCAGAGTTCGAGAATTTATTGTGATTAATGTTAACTATATTTGAATTGAAAAATATGTTACGGTTCGTATATCGGGTTCTATAAGCGATATTAATATCGTATTTCTTTAGAGGGTTAGTAACTTGAAATAGGCCTGGATTTGTGTAGGTGAAGGGAGCATATTTCGTTTTTTTAGGCTTGTCTGGAATCAATTTTGTTGCAGTTTTTAATTTTATCTTGCTAATGATTTTATTAATCATTAAGGGGTTATAGCCGTTAATTCTGGCTAAATCCTTAATATAGTTTAGTTCTTTTTTGCGATTATCAGTTGTCAGCGGGATTTTTAATGCTCTATAGACAAGACTAAAAAATGCAGCCTGTTTATGAGATTGCGGATGTAAGGAATCGTTTCTTATAGTGATGGGGGCACAAGAAGGCTTTCTAAATATTTGAAAAATGAACTTATTATTCTCTCTTGAAATGTTTAAATCCAAAAAGTTTAGAGAACCATTGATCTCATCTTCCTTAGTGAATTTGACATCATTGTCAAGCTCATTAAGGGATGTTAGCACACTGTGACTATCGTTTTTCTGTGTATCTATAATGGCAAAAGTGTCATCAACATACCTTAACCATAATTGAAGACCATTAATATTATTGATTATTTTGTTATTTTCCAAATCATCCATAAAGATATTAGCTAGAATGCCCGAGATCGGGTCACCCATTGCTAGGCCCTTTTGATGATATATTCTATTATTGAAGGTGAAATAGTTGTTATTAAGTACAAATTCTAACAGACTGATGAAATTATCTATTTCGCATTTGCTAAGGTTACTGTGTTTTAAAAGGTTTGATTTAATAATCTTGACAGTTTTGCTTACCGGAATATTGGAATACATATTGGTAATATCATAGGATACCATTATATGATTATGCTCAAGATTGAATTTCGATAATTTTTCACAAAATTCAACGGAATTTCTTATATAGGCTGTATTATTGAATTTAAAGTGTTTACTGAGAAAATTATGCAAAAATTTTGAAACTTTGTAAGAAGGGCTGTTCATGCAGTTGATGATAGGGCGTATAGGTACGTCTTTTTTATGGATTTTAGGCAAAGCTTTTGCAGTTGGAAGTTTCGGGTTCATTATTATAAGCCTCTGATACTCGTGCTCTTGTAGTAAGAACGGCAGATTCTTCAATAGGTTCTTCAAACTTCGTTGGATTTTGGGGGTGGGATCTTTATTAATAATAGTAAAACTGCCATTAGCGAAGAAATCTTCGGTTTTTTTAATGTAGTCATCTTTATGTAGTAATACTATGGTGGGACCTTTATCAGCTTTAGTGACGATAATATTATTATTATTAATTTTATTTCTTACATCATGTATTTGTTTGCTAAGGTTCGGATTCGAGGTAGTTTTCAGTTCTTTCGCCAGAAAAGGAAGCTTTTTCTTTATTTCGTATTTAATGTCTTTATGCACTTCTACGGGGAGTTTTTGAATGTTAGATTCAATTTCCGCGACTGTGGTAATCAGATCGTCGGTTTTTTTCGGGTTAGGCCAATTAAATTTCAGGCCTTTATCAAGGAGGGATAGTTCATTATCTGAAAAGTCAGTATTAGATAAGTTCACTGTAGTAGGAAAACGATTTAAGTCGGCGGAAGGGAGGTTAGTTTTACTGTTGACACTACTCTGTTTATTCTTAGTGTTTTGCAATTGTATCAGTTTATTGTCTAATGTTGTTTGTTTCGTCTTCACTATGTCATGTACCTTTTCATTGACAAACATGGAGTATGAACTCCATTCTAATGGGGACATACTAGAGGATATTTCAAGATGCGTCTTATAAAGTTGTAGGTTTAGGAACGATTTCTTTTTGTAATGCGCCTTGATTTCGTTTTTTAACCAAAATTCATTAACTTTCGTTTGAGTTTTACGTAAATCAGAAATCGAAAAGTTTTTTCTTTGAAGGTGTTTTAGAAATTTGGGAATTAGTCCATGCTTCATACATTCTTTTAAAAATTGAATATCTCTAGATATTTTGCTGACCTTGACTTTGAGATTAAGATATCTATTCCTTTTCGTAGCCTGGTAGGCAGCTAAGTTACATGTAATTAATCTCATAATGGGACCGTATTGAGGACAATATATTAAAATTATAAAATCCTTTTAATCACAACCACCTACTCAATACATTATATTACTCATTGAATTATAAAACAATCATGAGGTGTCTTAAATAAAGGAACATGTTTCGTTCGACATAGCGAACATCATCAGCCTTAATTTACAAGGATTAGGTCAGGGCCCTGAACTGAATGATAAAAATTATTAAAAAAGGTGACAATACCATAATAAAAAGTAAAATGATAACATTAAACATGAAATTATAACGATATGTACAGATTAACAGCAAGAATGCAGAGGAATACATTGAATGATGGTAGTCTATAGAGTTAAAACAAACATGAGGTTGTAAAAGTAAAAAGATACAGATGTAGTAGATCCCAAATTATAAGTCAATGTGTGAAGCGTGGACCAATCGCCGACCATGGAGCTCCTAATTGAGCAAACCAAAAGTTAAAATAGAGTCTACTGAACAGCGCGAGCCAAGCTGAGTCAGTCAAAAGGCGCAAAGCGACGAAGCTAAGGTTGAAATGACGTAAACTTCAGTAGTTAGGAATTCTGTAGGAGAGCCAACACAATGCCAGAAGGAAATACAGGCTGAACTAGTCCGTATTTACACGCTAGCAGTAGAATTAAACTTATACAACGTAGGACACCAATGTGGACTCGTTAAGTAACTATAACTTGAAAGTAGGGAGAGTTCCAGCAAACCAGATTGAATGGAGCAGATTATGGCACAATTGGAGTTAGAAATCTGAAAAGAAAGAAAAGGGAGGAAATATAAAAATATGTTATAATGAAAAAAAGGTTAGTAAAAGTTAGACGGAGGCTTACCCTTGGGACTAGTGTGAGGTGTTCACTAACGTTGGCTGCGCGAATCAAACTGGCGAGTAACCTTATTGCTGCTTCTAGTATTGTATGTATGTATACGTAGAGGCGGGGAGTGAGTCATGTGAGGAGGAGGGGTGACCGATTCCTTAGGCGGGTCGGGTAATCGTGGAGGGGGTGTCGCATGAGAGGGCAGTAGAGTAGTAGTTGTTGTATTATTAACAGTTGTATAATTAAAGATTCTCGTAAAGTTATTATTATTTATATTGAAAAGAGAGAGTAGTTCTGGAATTTTCTCGATTATTGGACTTTTAATTTCTGAAGTATCATTTAAATTTTGATGCCCGTTGAAATGCTGGTCTAGGAATATGTAAATGTTCTCAAACTCTGTCATAAGTTTACTTTTATTGACGTATTTCAAGATTTGAAGGTCTTTTTCAATTGTAGTAAAACTGTGGCCAGTCTCTTCCATATGGGTGCTCATGGCGGAATACTTTTTATGTTTCGAAGCGTTGTAATGTTCAAGGTATCTGGTCAAAAAGCTACGTCCAGTCTGTCCGATGTAGGAGAATCCACAATGGGTGCATTTAAGCCTATAGATACCAGAGTTCGAGAATTTATTGTGATTAATGTTAACTATATTTGAATTGAAAAATATGTTACGGTTCGTATATCGGGTTCTATAAGCGATATTAATATCGTATTTCTTTAGAGGGTTAGTAACTTGAAATAGGCCTGGATTTGTGTAGGTGAAGGGAGCATATTTCGTTTTTTTAGGCTTGTCTGGAATCAATTTTGTTGCAGTTTTTAATTTTATCTTGCTAATGATTTTATTAATCATTAAGGGGTTATAGCCGTTAATTCTGGCTAAATCCTTAATATAGTTTAGTTCTTTTTTGCGATTATCAGTTGTCAGCGGGATTTTTAATGCTCTATAGACAAGACTAAAAAATGCAGCCTGTTTATGAGATTGCGGATGTAAGGAATCGTTTCTTATAGTGATGGGGGCACAAGAAGGCTTTCTAAATATTTGAAAAATGAACTTATTATTCTCTCTTGAAATGTTTAAATCCAAAAAGTTTAGAGAACCATTGATCTCATCTTCCTTAGTGAATTTGACATCATTGTCAAGCTCATTAAGGGATGTTAGCACACTGTGACTATCGTTTTTCTGTGTATCTATAATGGCAAAAGTGTCATCAACATACCTTAACCATAATTGAAGACCATTAATATTATTGATTATTTTGTTATTTTCCAAATCATCCATAAAGATATTAGCTAGAATGCCCGAGATCGGGTCACCCATTGCTAGGCCCTTTTGATGATATATTCTATTATTGAAGGTGAAATAGTTGTTATTAAGTACAAATTCTAACAGACTGATGAAATTATCTATTTCGCATTTGCTAAGGTTACTGTGTTTTAAAAGGTTTGATTTAATAATCTTGACAGTTTTGCTTACCGGAATATTGGAATACATATTGGTAATATCATAGGATACCATTATATGATTATGCTCAAGATTGAATTTCGATAATTTTTCACAAAATTCAACGGAATTTCTTATATAGGCTGTATTATTGAATTTAAAGTGTTTACTGAGAAAATTATGCAAAAATTTTGAAACTTTGTAAGAAGGGCTGTTCATGCAGTTGATGATAGGGCGTATAGGAACGTCTTTTTTATGGATTTTAGGCAAAGCTTTTGCAGTTGGAAGTTTCGGGTTCATTATTATAAGCCTCTGATACTCGTGCTCTTGTAGTAAGAACGGCAGATTCTTCAGTAGGTTCTTCAAACTTCGTTGGATTTTGGGGGTGGGATCTTTATTAATAATAGTAAAACTGCCATTAGCGAAGAAATCTTCGGTTTTTTTAATGTAGTCATCTTTATGTAGTAATACTATGGTGGGACCTTTATCAGCTTTAGTGACGATAATATTATTATTATTAATTTTATTTCTTACATCATGTATTTGTTTGCTAAGGTTCGGATTCGAGGTAGTTTTCAGTTCTTTCGCCAGAAAAGGAAGCTTTTTCTTTATTTCGTATTTAATGTCTTTATGCACTTCTACGGGGAGTTTTTGAATGTTAGATTCAATACGATATTAATATCGCTTATAGAACCCGATATACGAACCGTAACATATTTTTCAATTCAAATATAGTTAACATTAATCACAATAAATTCTCGAACTCTGGTATCTATAGGCTTAAATGCACCCATTGTGGATTCTCCTACATCGGACAGACTGGACGTAGCTTTTTGACCAGATACCTTGAACATTACAACGCTTCGAAACATAAAAAGTATTCCGCCATGAGCACCCATATGGAAGAGACTGGCCACAGTTTTACTACAATTGAAAAAGACCTTCAAATCTTGAAATACGTCAATAAAAGTAAACTTATGACAGAGTTTGAGAACATTTACATATTCCTAGACCAGCATTTCAACGGGCATCAAAATTTAAATGATACTTCAGAAATTAAAAGTCCAATAATCGAGAAAATTCCAGAACTACTCTCTCTTTTCAATATAAATAATAATAACTTTACGAGAATCTTTAATTATACAACTGTTAATAATACAACAACTACTACTCTACTGCCCTCTCATGCGACACCCCCTCCACGATTACCCGACCCGCCTAAGGAATCGGTCACCCCTCCTCCTCACATGACTCACTCCCCGCCTCTACGTATACATACATACAATACTAGAAGCAGCAATAAGGTTACTCGCCAGTTTGATTCGCGCAGCCAACGTTAGTGAACACCTCACACTAGTCCCAAGGGTAAGCCTCCGTCTAACTTTTACTAACCTTTTTTTCATTATAACATATTTTTATATTTCCTCCCTTTTCTTTCTTTTCAGATTTCTAACTCCAATTGTGCCATAATCTGCTCCATTCAATCTGGTTTGCTGGAACTCTCCCTACTTTCAAGTTATAGTTACTTAACGAGTCCACATTGGTGTCCTACGTTGTATAAGTTTAATTCTACTGCTAGCGTGTAAATACGGACTAGTTCAGCCTGTATTTCCTTCTGGCATTGTGTTGGCTCTCCTACAGAATTCCTAACTACTGAAGTTTACGTCATTTCAACCTTAGCTTCGTCGCTTTGCGCCTTTTGACTGACTCAGCTTGGCTCGCGCTGTTCAGTAGACTCTATTTTAACTTTTGGTTTGCTCAATTAGGAGCTCCATGGTCGGCGATTGGTCCACGCTTCACACATTGACTTATAATTTGGGATCTACTACATCTGTATCTTTTTACTTTTACAACCTCATGTTTGTTTTAACTCTATAGACTACCATCATTCAATGTATTCCTCTGCATTCTTGCTGTTAATCTGTACATATCGTTATAATTTCATGTTTAATGTTATCATTTTACTTTTTATTATGGTATTGTCACCTTTTTTAATAATTTTTATCATTCAGTTCAGGGCCCTGACCTAATCCTTGTAAATTAAGGCTGATGATGTTCGCTATGTCGAACGAAACATGTTCCTTTATTTAAGACACCTCATGATTGTTTTATAATTCAATGAGTAATATAATGTATTGAGTAGGTGGTTGTGATTAAAAGGATTTTATAATTTTAATATATTGTCCTCAATACGGTCCCATTATGAGATTAATTACATGTAACGACTTTACTAGTCAAGAGCAAATCATAAACTAACCGTTGCCTCTTGTTTCGTTTAATATATATATATATATTACTATTACGTACTTTATGACTCAGTTATCATGAAGATTATAAAGCAGCAAGACACGCTACCTGTTACCGACATTGTACCACATCTCTTACCTAGTTCTAGTACAACTACAAGAAAACGTCATGGAACGTTGTTTCCTTTTACTGTGCGATGTATTATATCAGGTCCGTCGGGATGCGGTAAAACAAATCTTTTACTCACACTTATTACTTCTGTAAATGGTATACGCTTCGAGAATATTTACGTTTTCGCAAAGTCACTCTATCAGCCGCTATATACTATTCTACAAACTGTAATGCACGATCTAGTTAAAGATGGAATAAGATATTTTAAATTTAATTCACATGAGCAAGTACCATCACCAGACGATGTGCTTCCTAATTCTCTAATGATCTTTGATGATGTCGCAACAGAACAGCAAAACGTTATTCGTGCATTCTTTAGTATGGGTCGACATAAATATGTTGATTGCATCTATTTGTGCCAAACCTATTCTCGTGTGCCCAAGCAGTTGATACGCGACAACGCATATGTTATTGTGCTTTTTCGGCAAGATGAGCGCAACATGCGACATGTGTATAACGATCATGTTAACACTGATATGACATTCGATGACTTTAAACGTATGTGTGCTAAATGTTGGTCATTACACCGTTACAGCTTTTTAGTTATTGATAAAGAAAGTGATGTACAGCATGGACGATATCGCATGGGTTTCGATCATTTTATATGCATTAACACAGAATTACAGTAACTACTTGATTAAAAACCACCATCATGTTAACATCTAGCAAGGAGATCACAAAACATATCATCCAAGCTCGAAACAATATTCGACGGAAATTTAAAGAGCTTAAACGTATTCAAGCAGACACGGATTTATTTTTAAAAACACAACTAAGTACACCACTCAAAGAAATTTTTAATTCTACTTCATTACCGCAGTCTACTTCAAGTTTTGCTTCTATGCAAACATCATATCATAAAGAGAAGCATGAAGAAGAATAGCATGAAGAAGATACGGAAGAGAAGAAGCAGGATGTAGATCAAGAAGAGGAAGATAAGGAAGAAGAAGAAGAAGAACTTAATGATGCATCACCATCTAAGCGTGTTGAGTTTTTAACTACAGATGTTATTGCAGAAACACCTACTACATCGACGCAAAATCTACCATCTTTGTCTGAGGTTATGATTACACCAGAATATCGCAATCAGTTTAGAACTTTTATTCAAGATACCTATGGATCTCTCTTTGCACCTTATATACAAAAACTTTTTACAGGACAAACTGACACTACCTATGGTATTCGCTACGAGGATGACTGTTTCCGGATAGGAAATTCAAATGTTAAGATTAATAGCAACAAACTCATTGTAAAAGGTGTTACCTATAAACCTACGAAAGGACTCTTAGAACTTCTTTTCTCACGAATACCTGACAAGGATATAATTTTACAAGATGATCTTAAAAAGTATAAAGCAATACTTTTTGCTACCGATGCAACACGACGTAATTACAAGAGAACAGAAGCTGTAAATGCGAATAAGAGTTACAAGTATCGTGAGTTTATTTCTAAGCTGTTTCCGACTGCACGTAGTCTAGACGTTATCTACAAGCCTTTGTTGCCGTATGTGGATGTAAGATACTGGAATGACCCAAACTTACTCGTTGAACGATTACAACTTTTAAGAGCATCGCAAGAGGCTGGTCACACTGGTCACGGATCAGAAATTCTAGAAATAGAAAGAGAACTACGTTATGCCGGTATTATTTTATAATGGCTCGTCAAGAGAAGATCTCACCTGTAAAGGTAAACATCGCACATGAGTTACATAAACCAGCACGTCGCACCTACTGTCGCAGACGCGTTATTACACGAGGAAAAGATGATCTCTGGCAAGCAGACTTAGTAGAAATGATTCCATATGCTTCTAGTAATAAGGGCTATAAGTATCTACTTACTGTTATCGATGTGTACTCAAAGTTTGCTTTTGCACAACCCGTGCGTTCTAAAACAGCAGCTCAAGTTAAAGAAGCATTTAAACATATTGTTGAAGAATCGAAACGCTGCCCAAGGCTTCTTCAAACTGATCAAGGTAAAGAGTTTTACAACAAGGATTTTTCTTCTTACCTCAAGTTACTTGGCATTCAACACTACTCTACGTTCAGTAATCTCAAGGCAAGTGTTGTAGAACGCTTTAATCGTACACTCAAAACAATGATGTGGCGAGAATTTACAGCGCAAGGTTCATATCGTTGGATTGATCTGCTACCTAGACTTTTATCTACCTACAACGATACACCTCATCGCACTATCGGAACAAAGCCACGTCTTGTTACAAAGAATACACCTCGTCTAGATGCTATTCATCTTGTAATCAAAACAGCTGATCCACGTCGCTATCGCTTTAAAGAAGGTGATTTCGTTCGCATCAGCAAACACAAGTCTATCTTTGCAAAAGGATACACACCTAACTGGAGCACTGACATTTTTCAAATCAGAAGTGTTAAGTTTACTAATCCAGTTACGTATTTACTTCGCGATCTCAGAGGACAGTCTATTGAAGGAGGATTCTACATCGAAGAACTGCAGAAAACAAAATATCCTGATCACTATTTAGTTGAACGTGTTATTCGACGTCGTGGTAATAAACTGTATGTTAAATGGCTTGGTTTTAATAACAGCTTTAATTCATGGATTAATAAAGAGGATGTACTTTAAATCTTATGTGTGTTTTCTTTTAATCCTCTACGTTTCCTTTCTTCTAAGTCACTAGGACATGCTGTAGGATTAAACAACACCTGTAATATGTTTTGACAATTCATATTTATTTTAGACTATATACATACATTTTTATCCTTTGTTCATGTTACGGTCTTTGTCACTCAGTTTTTCGTTTTATTGCACCAACAACGACAAGTGCTGCTATATTCTTCTGAGCAGCTAAAGCACTAGGTAATAACACATACACACACACACACACACAGCATAACTTTACGAAGCAGATTTTAACAGCTACACTCTATGCAGGCAGCATGTAACTACGTATCAGGCGAACGTGTTCTAGGGCCGCAGGGGAGATGAAGCACGAAGAAAAGAAGATCAATCACTCTATTGATGAGTCCACGCCCAACATGCTTCCTCATCTTTCTCCCAGCACGTTTCTTCACCTTTTCCTTGTTTACTCTCTCCACAGCCATGATAAGTGTTTATAAGCGAAGACAACTCGTTAGTTTTAGGTCCGTGATACAGTTTAATTAGTTGACATGTACGGCACTGTCTCACAGAAGGTCTTCTAGCTAAACTCACGTGTTCATGATGTAAACTACACGTTTGAAGCTCTGACAAAACAGGATCTTGAGTCCACTCACGAGGCACCTTATCCCAAATCTTCTTTACAGCATTCGCAGCTACATTGACCAAAAATGCCTTTGGTAATGCATTTAACTCTTCTTCAGTAAAAGTGTTTAGTTTCTTTTTGCATGCATAAAACTTTACGATCGCCTTTTCAACTGCGTTACACTTAGTATCTGTTAGAAATGACATGATGTCTTTACTCTACAAATGTTTCTTTTACACTAAGGTTATTTCGACACTGCACTTTACATATGTTGTTCACTTCCCGACATGCACTGCGACACAACCAATCAAAGAGCATGCATACATGTTGTAAAGACTGTTTAGTTGTTTCTCTACTATGCTCTTTCGGAAGAGTTTTAAATGATGGGCACCCCAATTCATGCATGTCGATAACTTCACATAATGATGGTAGAAAATCACGCAACCATTCTTTCTTTTCACAACCCTTTAAAAGAACAAGATCTGCTCTTGACAAATGTGCATTCATCATTAAAGGTAGAAAACGATAAGGTATTCCTTTTTCTTCCCACTTCAAACCTAAATTGTTTTCAATCCACTGAGTCTGCTTTTTATCTTCATCTGTTTGCAAACAGTAAGGGAACGGTGGACTAAATACTAAACTAACAAGTTTTGGTGCCCACAACACACAGCAATCTAACACAGCCACCTCTTTAAACACAAACTTGTTTCCGTTTACTTTAAAGCCTTGCACATCAACTATTAATGTTTTCGTCATGTTTGCACTCCACACTCTATCACTGTTTCCCGAAGACTAAAGCTTTTAGTCAACGAACGGGTTTAAACATGCATGATAACGTCATCACTGCAGCACGTGCTTACTCTAGCTTACCCGATGCGTGATTAAACTTGTTCGAATTAACCGCCATCACATAGAGTGCAGCAGCGAGGTAAGCGATGTAAGATGGTGGTAGCTAAAGATAGCAGCACGGTGCTCTGTTGATTAAAGATGGCTGCTTGTCAAAAAGATTTTTTCAAGTTATCCGCCACCACATAGAGTGCAGCACTGAGGTTTGCGATGCAATATGGCGGGTGACAGCTTGTCAAAGGTAAGTAGCTAAAGAGGGCAGCACTAAGGTTAGCAATGCAAGATGGTGGATGACAGCTGTGACGTAAAATATTACCCGCAAGATAGCACCACGATGCCCTTTTCATTAAAGATGGCAGCTAGAATTTTTCAAATTAACCGCCTCAAAGGTAAGTAGCTAAAGAGGGCAGCACTGTTCTCTCTGGATTAAAGATGGCAGCTTGTCGAAAAGAATTTTTCAAATTAACCGCCTCAAAGGTAAGTAGCTAAAGAGGGCAGCACTGTTCTCTCTGGATTAAAGATGGCAGCTTGTCGAAAAGAATTTTTCAAATTAACCGCCTCAAAGGTAAGTAGCTAAAGAGGGCAGCACTGTTCTCTCTGGATTAAAGATGGCTGCTTGTCGAAAAGAATTTTTTCAAATTATCCGCCACCACAAAGAGGGCAGCACGGTGCTCTCTTGATTAAAGATGGTAGATGACAGCTGAAGAGCGAGTAGAATTTGTTTCCAAATAAGAGCACGTAGAATTTGCCGCCACCACATAGAGTGCAGCACTGTTCTCTCTAGATTAAAGATGGTGGATGACAGAAAAGCGCATAGGTTTGTAAAGCACGTAGAATTTGCCGCCACCGCATAGAGTGCAGCACTGTTCTCTCTAGATTAAAGATGGTGGATGACAGAAAAGCGCATAGGTTTGTAAAGCACGTGGAATTTGCCGCCACCACATAGAGTGCAGCACTGTTCTCTCTAGATTAAAGATGGCGGATGACAGCTGTCAGAAAAGCACATAGGTTTGTAAAGCACATGGAATTTACCGCCACCACATAGAGTGCAGCACTGTTCTCTCTAGATTAAAGATGGCGGATGACAGCTGTCAGAAAAGCACATAGGTTTGTAAAGCACATGGAATTTACCGCCACCACATAGAGTGCAGCACTGTTCTCTCTGGATTAAAGATGGCGGATGACAGCTGTCAAAAAAGCACGTGAGTATGTTTTCAAACAAGAGCACGTGGAATTTTTCAATTTGCCGCCACCACATAGAGGGCAGCACTGTTCTCTCTGGATTAAAGATGGCGGATGACAGCTGTCAAAAAAGCACGTGAGTATGTTTTCAAACAAGAGCACGTGGAATTTTTCAATTTGCCGCCACCACATAGAGGGCAGCACTGTTCTCTCTGGATTAAAGATGGCGGATGACAGCTAACGAAATTGCCCGCATGATAGCAGCACAGTGCTCTATTGATTAAAGATGGCGGATGACAGCTGTCAAAAAAAACCACGTAGCTTTGTTTCCCAACAAGAGCACATAGAATTTTTCAAATTGCCGCCACCACATTTCAAAGGTATCTAGCTAAAGAGTACAGCACTGTGCTCTGTTGATTAAAGATGGTGGATGGTAGCTGTCAAAAAAGCACGTGAGTTTGTTTCCAAACAAGAGCACGTGGAATTTTTCAATTTGCCGCCACCACATAGAGGGCAGCACGGTGCTCTCTTGATTAAAGATGGCTGCTGTCACGTGGAATTGTCTGCTACCACAGGTATCTAGCTAAAGAGGGCAGCACTGAGGTTTGCGATGCAATATGGCTGCTGTCAAAAAGCATTTTTCAAATTATCCGCCACCACATTTCAAAGGTAAGTAGCTAAAGAGGGCAGCACTGTGCTCTATGGATTAAAGATGGCGGATGACGGCTGTCAAAAAACACGTGGCTTTGTTTACCTCACGCTAGTTAGGTTAAGTTGGTAGCACTAAGGTTTAGACCCGTCAAGATGGCAGCACTGCCGATGACAGGTGACGAAAGAGGGCAGCACGGTGCTCAAAGATGGCGGATGGCAGCTGTCAAAAAGCATGCGGCTGTCAAAAAGCACGTGGCTTTGTTTACCTCTCGCTAGTTAGGTTAAGTTGGTACCACCGAGGTTTATTCCCGTCAAGATGGCAGTACTGAGGTTAGCGATGCGTTGTTGTCTGTCAAAAAGCACGTGGCTTTGTTTACAAATCTGTCAAAAAGCACGTGGCTGTCAAAAAACACGTGGCTTTGTTTACCTCATGCTAGTTAGGTTAAGTTGGCACTACTGAGGTTTAGGCCCGTCATGATGGCAGTACTGAGGTTTGCGATGCGTTGTTGTCTGTCAAAAAGCACGTGGCTTTGTTTACAAATCTGTCAAAAAGCACGTGGTTGTCAAAAAGCACGTGGCTTTGTTTATCTCGAGCTAGTTAGGTTAAGTTGGCACTACTGAGGTTTAGGCCCGTCAAGATGGCAGTACTGAGGTTAGCGATGCGTTGTTGTCGATGACAGCTGTCAAAAAGCACGTGGCTTTGTTTACAAATTCAAATTTCGCGCTAGTTAGGTTAAGTTGGCAGTACTGTCGCGCTAGTTAGGTTAAGTTGGCAGTACTGGAAGAGGCCACTGGCTGAGGTGGAGGTGGCCACTGGGAGCCGGAGGTGGCGGTGGCGGCCGAACTGTCCAATTATACTACTAACATGAAATACCTGTTTTTAAACTGAATTTCGTAACAAAATATACACAAATTTAATTAGTAAATTATAAATTGGATTTTTTTTAAATCTTTAAGTCTTCAGCGTTAGAACTTTCCTTTAAGATTTCATGTAAGACAATATTCCAAAAAGCTAGTATGAATATTAATAGCAATTGAAAGAATGTTACATACATAACATTGTTAATATACTGAAAGTACGGCAAAGAGCTGATTAATATAATGTCGCGGTTTCAATATCTGAATAAAACTCACAAAACAAAATTATGTTAAAAATAAAACAATTATTATATTTCAAATCGGACAGAGAAATACCGAAACATGCAACTGAAAACGGCGTTTCTTTTTCAGTGGATGATTATTAGAGTAAACCTCTTCTAACTCAACTATCTGAATATGATACGAGAAGTTTAAAATTTCATACCTTTCTTTACATATTGTCCACTCGTTCCTGGACTATTAGGGCATTATCTGTCAATGAACACATACTGAACCGTCAATTTACTGCATATTGCGTGAAAATTATTGCTTTGTTTAGTATGGAAGATCAGCCTCCTTTGTAAATACAGTACGTTGAAAGTGATGGTATTCCCTCGTATGTATGTGGCAGAACGTGTCAGTTCTGGTGTTTCCTCCATAAGCTGTGCAGAGCTGATATTAACTGGTATTACAATACAACCTGCTCGACACATCTATCTGATATCTGAAAGCCTTGGCTTTAGTACTGTCTGTCAAACATATGTCTAGCTAGTTGCGTTGTTGGACCCGTAAACCCTGAATGTAGATCGCACGTTTCAAATACATTTGTGACTAGAATTTGTACTCGTTCTTCGCACGGCAATTTGCAGTAAATTGCATGTTACTCTCATGAATTTATGAATTTTGACATGTTTATTGCGACATGTACAAATTATATTTTCCTACAAAAGTGCGTGGCAGTAACGTGAAATGTGATGAAGTTGAACAAAGTCGAGAGATGTTAATGACGATTTCCGAATTTATTGTAAGGTAGATTTCCTGGTCCGAAGTTGTGCGGTTCTCAGGTTGCATATTGTATCTCTGACTACTAGTGTGGTGCTCTGACATTGATGATATCTTCCTTAATACCTGTCCTATCGAAAAGGGTAAAATGGCTTTTTAGATTTTCCCATTGCCCACCTTGAAGTGACATGAACGACATGACCCACGGGACTTGGACAAAGAAAAATTCATAATCATCTGCCTTATTATCTGTCGTACGATAAATAGGAACATGGTATAAAGGAACGGGAATGGCATATTTCTTAAACGTTTCTTTTGTACAGTCTTCTGATAGATCTCATGTTTACGAACATATTTGAGAAAAATCTTCCTATAAATACCAGCTCGATATGATTACCTGATAACACAATCCTTAATGAGTAAAATCCAAACAAGTAGTTTGGTTGAAATAAGTCCAGCTGTTTTCCGCTTTTAGGAATATGCAAACAGATAGATAACCAGACAGACAGACACACCGACACCAAAGGGAAAAGTTCTCCCTCATGTTACCTCGGTGTTCAGATACATTAGGTGGGGGTTATTTCAAAGCCGAGAGAAATATGATGCATCCTCTGATTTTCTCCTGTTATGAATCCTTCAAACAACTGTATATCTGCGAGGGTGTCCCTCACTTACTGCAGATCATAAAGCCCGTAGAAAATAGGAATTTGCTCCGTCATTTGAAGGATAAGCAAAATCATGAACATAAGAAAAAACATTTAAAATGAAGGGGCGTTTCACATATAGTCAACTAATTTTACATATAATCAATAGTGTAAGAGATAAACTCTTCCGGCCCTTCTGTAAACTCCCAATGAAGCCTTTAAATATGAAGTTTTGTCGTTAAATAATCAATAGTGTAAGAGAAAATGAAAAACAAAAAAGAACTCTTCTGGTCTTCCTATAAACCCCCACTCTATTCAGTGATTTTTAAATGATATACATATCGAAACCTCTACCTGCATGAGTCGACTCTAAATGTGAAGTTTGGTCGAGAGATAACCAATAGTTCTTTTTAAATTGAAAAAAAATCCTTTTTGTCTTCCTATAAACTCCCAGTCTATTAAGTGATTTTTAAATACATATCGAAACTCGCTCCTGGAACACTAAACATGAATTTAGTTCGAGATAAAATCAATAGTGTAAGAGAAAATGGAAAAAACTCTCCTAATTTTCCTATAAACCCCCAGGATAATCAGTAATTCTTAAATGAAATGCATATTGAAACCCGCTCCTGGATGAGTACTCTAAATACAAAGTTTGGTCGAGATCTATTCAGCCGTTTACCAGTGATGGTGGAAAAAACAAACAAACAAACAAACAAACAAACAAACAAACAAACAAACAAACAAATATGCAGACAGACAGACACGAAAGATAACAACTACTGATGCGGTCTTGAATTGACGTAAAACTGATAAATATATCAAAATTTGGCGAAATAAATTGCATCATAAATGACATTAGAGACAGCGGACCCCCGTAGAATTTTAATTATAAGATAGTCCCACAGAAACGAATGAAACTACAGAATTTTCCAGAATAACAAGGTTTCGGTGATGTTCAGGACGTGGTGTACTTTTACGGTTTCAGTGGTTTTAGTTATTCAAAAGTAAATAGAACTGCGGGTATGATAACCGAGTGGACTGGTCACTGACACCCAACTAAGGAGCCGTGGTTCAGATCCCAATAAACACCGGTTCTCCTAGAAATGAACAGACATACATCCTCGCAAAAGCAGCCTCCTAATCCGACATAGAAATCACTTACAAGAAATCATCCCCAAGCTATGTAAAAGCCGAAATAAAATCTCATCTAATAAGACAGTGGAAAAACCTCTGGACATCAAGTACAAAAGGGTCTCTCACAAGATAAATATTTTTTCCCGACATATATAGCCGACTCCAGTGCAAAGCTTTAGTGCCCGAGTTCATTCTCACTCAGTTTCTCTCCGGCCATGGAAAGTTTATGTGTTACTTTGAACGCTTTAAACTTAACATTGCAGGCGATTACTTGTGCTTTTGTGGATCTTCAGAAACGGTGGATCATGTACTCTTTGAACTGTGCCATGTTTGGAAGGACAAGATCCGAACTTGAGTGTCACCTAAACGATTGTAATGTTGAACTTTCAAAGCCATTATACCATCTGTTTAGGAACTCCTGCTGCTACAAACAGTTCCTTAAGTTCATTCATCACATCTTCAATAATTTAGTTTCCTAATTTTGTGTCAAGGACCAATAATTTTTAAAAAATATGATCAAAACTACAACCCTAATATACTCATGTACAATAGGGTTCAAACCGTCAGGATATTTAATAAATAAACATCTTTCCTCCTCCAAAACGACTCCAGTGTATCCTGGTATCTAATTTAGTACGCTCTTGTCTTAGTTATCGTTAGTGTTTTTAGAATTTTGCATAACTCTGTTGAAGATTATTATGGAAGCTCAATTTTTATAATACGTCTATATACAGATTCCCTCTTAGGTAAAGCGATCAATAACCAGCATGTTACTAGAAGCCCAGGTACGAGCCGTTAATAGCTCTCATATGTATTACGGGACGAAAGAAAGTATCCCACTGCAACTCAAAGGCTGCCGGCTGGAGATCCAGTGTCCGTGGTCTGCAAGCCATCTGGATTGGCAGCAGTTTTGTTGACAGACTATGTTCTTAATGGGGTGTATGTATCATAGAGGTAGTCTAGTTTTGAAGAAAAACTACGTCTGAATAGACTGAGATACGTGCATTGAATTATGTTCCCGATATGTTTAAAGTCCTGCATCCGTAATCAACATAAGGACATTACATTACGAAAACGGCTCATTTTCCAAGCATTCATTTATAATTCCACATTATTCTTGAAAAGCATCATTTTAAAATTATTTTTGTGGTACCTCAACATAGTTACAACACTTTAGGAGGAATAAAGGCAACTACCTTTATCAATACACGTGAAAAAAAATACACGTGTTTTATGCTCGGTGTGTACAAGGCAAATGTGCCATTGCATTGAAAACGTGTGAAGAAACATGAAAGATATATCTGTAATAACTCATCAGGATAGGATTTTATTTACATGTACGCTTTCAGCTCATTTTCATATAAATATTTACAAGATCATAAAACAGGTGCTACAATTTCGTCTCGGCCATTGCTGTAGGAATATTGCCTATCAGGTACATGAAATTTATGCTTCTGTCATCTTGATTTCTCTTAAATTCCTTTTTAGACCTCTTTATCTTCTCCACGGAGCTGATCCTACACATGTACGTTTATGCTCTTCAAAGAACAAAGTTGTTTTCTACGTTCCTTCATTACTTAAATATGCTAAATAAGACCATCATTTTACTGTAATGGGGGGGGGGGGACAGAATTATTCCCACTTTTCTATAAGACTGACGGACTTGTGGATAGGCTACGCTTTTACACGTACATAATCGTCGTTGTCGAACAGTTTGAATGCATGAGTGTTTCCCCGCACTGCATCTCCCTGTGGGACATATACCTGCTTACTGGTCGGCGCTACAGCCCACGTAGGTTCTTGGCCTCCTTGATCACCTGACTCCATTCATCTCGGTCCTCAGCTTTCCTTCTCCAGCATTTAACACCCATATTTTTAAAGTCGTTTTCAACGTCATCAATCGATATTCCAAGTTGCGAAGACGATATCAGTTTACCTCCTCTTTAGGCGTTTTTCTCGCCAAGTCGTCAACAAGTTGTTCGATTTTACTTTAAGCAATCTTAAGATATCCGGAACAACTTTCTTACGAGGTAGGGGAGTTAATCCTATGCCCAACCCCCAAACTGGAGGACCAGGGTATCACTCTTAGACCTGTCCGGCTTGGGTGGCCCAACAAGAGCAAATGCTCCCGCCGGCATAGCGCTAAGCTTCCAAAACACCCGGAAAAATGTATGATGCCTTCCTTAAGGTGGTGATACCATCGGGAGGCTGTGGGACATATGGTGAGAATATAATTTTATAACGATGAAACTCCCATTAAAAGTTTTGAATTATGTTATTAAAATGGTTTTGATTTCTGCTGAGATCATTCTGATCCACTTGAGTTAACAACTTCTCTTGCCTTAGTTCATGGCGTAACCGGAAAGATTTCCAGGCCTGGCATTCATTGTCATAAAAGTATGTCTGTGATGATAGCCTTTGACAGTCCAATCTATCAGAAGTATTTTTCACAATTTTCAAGAGAATGAGATATATTTGAATACTCTTTCCATTACAAGATATTAGGATCTTCCGTATTGACGGTTTTCACTTTACAAAGGTGAAAAATGAGAGTATCCTTCTAATTCAATACATTATATATTCCGTCATTAGACGGAGTAAACAAATTCAAACATGTTTCGGCTCGTTTGAGCCATCTTCAGTGAAAAATGAGGGGGGTTGAAATAATTTACATAATATAAGTTAAAAAATGCCCTAAAACATAATGAAGGAGCAAAATGAAAAAAAAAACCAAAAGAGAGCCTAGGCGGAAACAAAATTAGCACAAATATACAATATTGACATCAATATGCGGAGCAAAAAACAACTCACTGCGACAAAATTCAGTGAAACAGGTGTTAATTTAAAATAATAATTGAAACTAAAAACTGTGTTAACCTAAGAAACAAAGGAATGATCAACAAAAGATGCAGATGGAAATGAACAATAGTAGCACATGGTGAGATTCTGGACCTCATAGTTTACAAAATATTGGTTTTGTAACAATAACAAAACAGTGATCATGTTGAATGGATTTTTTTAGATTCATTGTATAATCATACAACATATATAAAGAACGGGGCTATTATGTGAACATGAATTAAAATGGTAGGTGGCTGCCTCATTAGCGAAATAAGAACCATAGCACTGCACACATTCAAAAGTCATTACTTTCGCACTATGTTCTGTATGGCAGCTTCGTCGTCTGGAGCTGCTCGTAAATACAGAGTAACACAAATGACGCACAGGAAGTCTGTAATCGTCTGCACTGCATCATTAGCTACTCCATTCCTGGTGATTGATAGAGGGACCAGAATTCGTTGATTATATTTTACTTCTAATGAGAATCCCAGTGACCGAGTTAGATATGTTTTAATATTCTACAGTACCTAGGGTTACGACATGTGAAATTAATTACCTCCCACAAATCCTGCATTTTAATGGGATAGAACGACTAAATATGAATAGATTCTTCGGTCGACCCCTTTCTTCATTTCTTTTCCGTATACGTACAAATGCAACAGAAACAACCTAAAACTGTATGCTCTCTCTTTTTGTAAATTGTTTAATTTATAAAATACTTTGACAGTACTAAAATTGTGAATGGAAAGGTAATCACATACGTGCAAAGTACTGATTTGATTTAGGGATACATGTAACGTTTCCAGATTTGTCGTTTGCTCTTTGTTATCGCTAGAAACCCATTCAATCCCCATGATGCGTCAGCCCTGACATAGCTTGGCCTATAAAACGATCCCTAAAGCCCGAAGGCTTGCAGATTACGAGATGCCACGTGGTCAGTGCGACGAATCCTCTCAGACGTTATTCTTGGCTTTCTAGACCGGGACGCTACCTCACCGTCACATAGTTCCTCAATTGATATCACGTAGGCTGAGTGGGCTTAGAACCAGCCCTCAGATCCAGGTAAAAATCTCTGACGTGGTCAGGAATCAAACCTGAGGCCTGCGGGTAAGAGACAGGCACGCTACGGCTTGACCGTGGGGCCGGCTCTTAATACTATAAAACTACACAAAGTCAATGCTCAACGCTATGAAGACACATTCCAGAAACTGAGACACGCCAAAAATTCAAAACGCCCGGGCATGTTATTGAACGTCATTACCCTTCTTTATTATAGCGCCAGCTTCCACACTGCCAACTCTATGACAAATACTCTGGCGAATTCTTCAAGAACCTTCCTATAGCCCAGATCTCTTGTTATGCGATTTTCACATCTTTGAGGAGCTTCGACATCGGTTTCCATCGGAAGACGACGTGTGTGAATGGGTACAGATGTGGTTGTGTCTACAGCCCGCTAGCTTTTTGAAGAATGAAATTGGCCATCTCACCACACAGTGGGAATATCTTAACATTCTCGTGATTAATTGACTTACGAAATGTTCTACTATACTTTTTTAACAGCTGACTTGTTTTCATTTGACTCCTACTTATATATTGCCTAATATCTCGTTCCAGGTCTCCTTTCGTAGTGTGCATAATCGAGCGGTTTATGTGCATATCAAGACATACTGGGAAGATGCATTGCTTAGAGATCGAAATACTGATTATCTTCTTTGGCAGTGGATATGTTGAGTGTAACAAACTTGCACATGTGTGGTATCCTATTGAAAATATAAAATTTTCAAGCAAAGACAGATTTTTATTCAATGTCCATGTATGCAGCAGAATCATCGCGATATCCCTAGCTCTTAACGCAAGCAAGGGAGGAGTTATTCTGTAACAACGAACAGAAACATAAAATCTCGTTTTAGAAATGACTTCAATATCTTCGAATAGGAATATGATATTTAATCTACTGTACTCCATATTCTTGTGAGAATAATATAAGATTGATTTTTATAAATTAAGGACCATATTTAAAAATACTTGTCTAATTAAGTAAAAGAATTGTTTAAGGCATACGTTTCACTGTATGTTTTGTCTGTAGCGCAATATCACAGACAAACATCTACTCAGAGTTATCTAAATATCAGTGTACTTATTCATATTCCTTGTACTAGAGAACTAGCTAATCACTTTTGAGTCAAAAATACAAATATGGATATTTTATCTCTGTAACAGTATAATGTACCTATGAAATGAAATGTCGTATGGCTTTTAGTGCCGGGATATCCCA
This sequence comes from Anabrus simplex, assembly GCF_040414725.1. Lineage (NCBI taxonomy): Eukaryota > Metazoa > Arthropoda > Insecta > Orthoptera > Tettigoniidae > Anabrus > Anabrus simplex. The sequence continues at coordinate 469,373,951 of NC_090265.1, read as the reverse complement.
GAACGGGTTCGGCTCGCCAGGTGCAGGTCGTTCTATTTCACACCCGTAGGCGACCTGCGTGTCATGATGAGGGTGAAATGATGATGAAGGCAACACATACACTCAGCCCCCGTGCCATTGGAATTAACCACTTATGGTTAAAATCCCCGACCCGGCCGGGAATCGAACCCAGGGCCGTCTGAACCGAAGGCCAGTACGCTGACCGTTCAGCTAACGAGTCGGAAGGTACCTATGGTATTAAGTAACATCTGGAAAGAAAATGAAATTCACTCACCGTATTGCTGATCGCTGTCATCCAGTCACTGTAACAAACAAAACACAAAATGTTTGATATATTTATCATTAAATAACTTTATTTCAAATAAATCGTTAATATTACACTAACTTGATCTATAATTATTTTTCAAATATGGCGAACAAAGCTCTCGAAGCTGAAAAAAAATGCAACAGATGTAAGCACTGGTTTATGTTTGTAATAATACAACCTGTGACAATAAAGTTCGGTGAATGAAGTCAGAACGGTCGATCCGGAAACACTGGTGACACACAAAGCTGCACCTGCGTAGCAGCAGGTTTTAACCACCTGCTTCCAACATTCTTCAGTTGAGCATCGTGTATGTGCCGTGTAAGATCTGTTTGACACAGTGCGTGTTTAGTGCGTTGGTTCTGAACTGGGAATAGGAACATGAGCGACCAAAAGATCTATGCACAGTTTTGTTTTGAGCTTGGCAAGACACCGAATGAAATGCATGCGATGCTGGTACGTGTTTACGAAGATCAAGCACTGTCCTTGAAGTGTATGTACGAGTTGTTCACCCGTTTTCGAGGAGGCCGAGAAAGTGTTTCTGACAACCCCCGTAGCGGAAGACCGGTGACCGCCGTCAGTGACGAAAACATTGAGAAGCTGAGGATATTAATCACGAACGATCGGCGATTAACTGTGCGCATGATAGCGCATGAACTGCGACAAATATTTACCCAGAAGTTAGGGAAGAAGAAAACGTGTTCTCGTCTTGTGCCACATCACTTGACTGACGATCAGAAGCAGGCACGTTTAGAGGCTTCACAGGATTTTGTCGAAATGGCGGATGCGACACCAATTTTCCTGAACTGTATTGTCACTAAGGATGAAACGTGGTGTCTCAGGTACGACCCTGATACGAAACGGCACAGCATGGAATGGCGTTCTCCGGGATCCCCTCGTCGGAAAAACGTTTAAACCGAAAAATCACGCATCAAAGTCGCTTTGAAAGGAAAGAGATTTTACGATCTTCCTGACACCCAACGAAACGTGACGAGGCTCTTGAACACCATCCTAAAGAAGCCTTCTTGCAAAGTTTCCAGGATATGTATCGCCGATCTCAGCAGTGCATAGTTATGGGAGGGGACTATTACGAAGGACAGTAAGATCACTGTCGTGCATTGTTCATCTATGTTGATAGTACAGGACTATTCACCGAACTTTATTTTCACAGGCTGTAGTTCATAACGTCGTCAGACTGAGACACCCGCCCGCTAAATAGAGGAAGAAGTTGAATTAGTATTAGCGTTGAATGGTTACGTCCAAACCAATACAACCTGATGTGATTCATTCTTACATAAAGAAGGTGTTTCGACAGGGAAAACAGTCATGAAGTGTGCTTGCGCTCCACAGCAATGCACGTCAACACGCTGCTAACTTATCAATATACATTCGGCGCAGTTTTCGCTGGGGGTCTTATGGATCCATACGGCCTAACATTCAAGACAAAAACCTTTCTAACAGTCACGCCTTTGATATGCTAATGATGATGATGATGTTTGTTATTTAAAGTGTCCTAACATCCAGGTAATCGGCCCCATCTGCTAAAGCATATTCTGATAATGATGTTGTGGAGAGCATTTCAAACAGCAACCAACGTCCATTATGGAGGGTGTAGAGAAACTTGCTCAGCGTTGAGACAGGTGTCTATACGCTGGGACCGACCGAGTTGGCAGTGCGTTTAGGTCACATTCGGGAGATGATGGGTTCGAATCCCACCGTCGTTATACCTGAAGATGGTTTTCCATGGATTTCCAAGTTTACACCATCAAATGTACCTTAATTAAGGTCACCCGTGCTACCTTCCCCATCCTTACGTCGCCGGAAACCTGCAATGTGTTCGTGCGAAATTAAACCACCCGCAAGGAAAAAAATAAAGCTGGACGGTGGGGATGATACCTGTAGACTCTCTAGAACTGTCATGAGTTCGATTCGGCGTATGTTTCCCTGAGTAACTGAAACTGGATCATCTGCGTAGTACCAGGAAATAGTAAAATTTCCTTGTGAAATATAGATCAATATCGTGTTCTCAGTAATATTCTCTCATGTTGCAAAGGAAACTCATTTTATATCATTTAAGAAGATGTGAGACTTTATTATTTTTACAAGTTGCTTTCCGTCGCACCGATACAGATAGGTCTTGTGGCAATGACGGGACAGGAACGGGCTAGGAGTGGGAAAATAAGTGGCCTTGGCCTTAATTAAAGCACAGCCCCAGCATTTTCCTCGTGTGAAAATGGGAAAACATGGAAAACAATCTTCAGGGCTGCCGACAGTGGGGTTCGTACCCACTATCTCCCGAATACTGGATACTGGCCGCAATTAAGCGACTGCATCTATCGAGCTCGTAAACACAGCAATACGTGTTATATAATGTTGAGTATGATCCCGGTAAAATCTGCTTGACAAAAGCATTGAAGCACCCAGAAAGGGAGAAGGAAACGAAATGAAACGTGTTGAGAAGAAATGTGATTTTATTTCAGTGACTACAAAATCGAGTCAAATTCACAACGAACTTTGCAGTACGAAACCACTTATCAGTATGACGTTGTACCCCCCTCTGGCCTGGATGCATGCACTAATTCTGTTAGGAAGGGTGTCATAAAGTCGTTGTATCCTCTCCTGAGGCAAGCTGGCCCACACTATTGTAACCGGTCCCTGATATCCTGGATACTTGGCTGGGACTGAGTTGACGTCCGAGCTGGTCCCACACATGTTCTATCGGGGGCAAATCTGGGGATCTTGTTGAGCACAGGAGTACCTCACCTACACGTAGGCAGTTCATACAGCCACGTCCCGTGTGTGGACGAGCATTGTCCTGTTGAAAAATGGCACCACGATACTGTTGCATGAGAGGTAACACATGAGGACGTAGGATGTCCGTGACGTACCATTGTGTCGTTATAATTCCCTCAATCACTACCAGCTATAAACAGAAGTCATATCCGATAGCTCTCCACACTATGACACCAGGACTAACACCGCTGTGCCTCTCTAAAACATCGGAAGAATGGGACCTCTCCCCAGGTCACCACTACACTCGCAGGCGATAGTTATCCCGGGTAGTTCAGAACCGCGATTCATCGTTGAACACACTACGACGCCATTCATCAGCAGTTGCTGGTCACGGCACCACTCCAAACGCAGTCGTTTGTGTTGTGGTGCTAACACCAGCCTACGCATGCGACGGTAATTCCCTAGTCCGACTGCTGCTGATCTCCGACCAATGATGGGGGTGGCACAGAATATTGCAGGTAGTCCATTATTTGTTCTCGGATGCTAGACGCAGATGTAAAGGGGTTACGATGTGCTTGCACACAATACGGCGATCCTTCTTTGTGGTGGTCAGACGTGGTCGACCGGAATCTTGACGACGAGTATGCCTGCTATCGTGTTCCCATGCAGTGCAACTTCGGGCCACTGTCACATCCGAATGGCCAACAAATCTGGATATTGCACGGTTCGACCAGACGGCCTAATGAAGACCCAAAATGAGCCCCCTTTGAATCTCTCCCAGGTACTGACAACGCTGTCTCACACGAGTACGTGACATCTCCGTGCCCTTCTCAACGATCACTCAACATCAGATGCTGTTCACACCTATTACGTACACTCTACTAACCCTGATAACAACACTAAACATGAACAACACTAATGCACTCTGGTTGCCGGTATACCTATCACAAAAAATTGAAACTCTAATCATTTATACACTTAAGAAAATAGAAATTGCAACACCATGAAGGAATTAGTCGTTTGTTTTGATTTTCAAGATATGGAACGATGCCGTGTAGGTATGTAAACGATCAAAGTTTCAGACCCATTGGATTGTTGCTACAGGTCTCCCCACGTGATTGGTCGCGAAGGAATAAACTCCAGTATACAGACTCTGGTGTAGCGTATTTGACTTGCAGTCTGTGCAATGAAGTGTTCCCCGTTAAACATGCCTCGACAACGGAGAGGAGCACGCTATCAACAACTGTCGCCGTTTGAGAGGGCTTGGATAATTGGGCTGTGCGAGGCTGGATTATCGCTAAGGACTGTCGCTGCACATGTTGGTCGACAGGCGTCTACGGTACAACGTGTGTACCCACACTCGTAGACCTGGCACAGGCCCAGCGCGACAGACAACTGTGAGATAGGGTCGCCGCATCATTCGGATGGCCCGGATGGACCCTCATGCAACAGCAGCGCAAATTCGAGCAGCTGTGGCACCCCATGTTACACAACAAACAGTTGGTAATCGCCTGCGTGCAGCTGATTTTCGAGCCCGTGCCCCTGCAGAAGGTATTCCATTGACCCCACAACAGCGACGTGTAAGGCTGGCCTGGTGTCGAGAAAGATCGACGTGGGTCGATGAATGGCATAGGGTCGTCTTTAGTGATGAATCGCGCTTCTGTCTTGCCCGCAGTGATCGACGGAATCGTGTGCGCCGACGTACCGGGGAGAGGGGCCACCCAGATCTTATTGTCGAGAGGCACACAGGGCCAACACCAAGCATTATGGTCTGCGGAGCTGTTGGCTTTAATGTGAAATCACAATTAGTGCTTGTTGAGGGCACTATGACTGCTCGACAGTACGTTGATAGGGTACTTAATCCAGTCGTTGTCCCTATGATGGCGAACATTGCTAATGGGATGTTTCAGCAGGACAATACCCAGGTTCACACTGCACGCATCTCCAGAGAAGCTCTCCACGACATCACAACCTTAGAATGGCCCGCCAGATCCCCGGACCTCAGTCCTATTGAGCATGTGTGGGACATGATGGGTCGACAACTGGCCAACCGTCCTCAGCCACCCACAACTCTGGAACAACTGACCCGTGCAGTGCAGCAAGCATGGGCCACAATTCCTCAGGAAGCGATCCAGGGCCTTATTGACTCCATGCCTCGATGAATTCATCAATGTATTGCAGCTCGTGGTGGGCACATCCTGTATTGATTGTTGTCCAAACCTGCGGTCAGAGGGACCTGAAAGTGTAATCATCGAAGCACAACCGAACACTCGTCCTGCATGTTCAATTGCAGCAATGTAGCACAACTCCTTCTGGGTGTTGCAATTTCCATTTTCTTCAGTGTATATACGCCGATGGTGTGTGCGCGTACGAAGTTACATTGACATCCGACCATTTTTTCTGGATGCTTCAATTTTTTTACAGGCAGTGTATTTTATTTACGCAGACAATGAATGAATTAAACTCGTAAATTATTTTAATAATCCTCTTTTTTGTTGCGAAATAGTTGGTTTTTGGGGACGCTGGGAAGCCTTACTTCAGCATATAAACAGCCGATGGCGCCGGAGTAAATGAGAGCATGAGAAGGATAGACACGATCGCCATTAAAGGGAACAACAGGATATACAGTAGACCCCACAGTAAAATCTGAAACACATTCTGACCAACCAGACTAAGTAGACAAAGAAATGAAGTCAATCTAGCTGCCAACGCAGCCATATTATACGAATAAATACGAGCTGGACGACGTAGAAGTGAAAGGTCTCATGATCGGTGCGAGCGGAACAACCCTAAGAAGACGATGGAGCTGATGAAGACCTTCAACATCATTACCGAGGAGTTCATCGACTGGGAGCTGAAATCGCTCAGGGGTTCTCTTCTGATCCTCAGATACCATTTGTATTCGCCAGACTGAGATCATCGACCTATAATTTACTTTTAATTTATTTGATTTTTATGAAGTTGTTTTAGTGTATAATTTGTCTGAGGCAGCCTCTAAGTCGAGAAAGATTTGAAAGGAAAAAGAAAATCCTGATATTCATTGGGTAACATTAATCTTAAAACAGGCTAAAGAACGATGCACATTAAACATATCGTAGCTGCACCGGCAAAACCTCGTATCCCACAATGACATTTTTCTCCTTAAGACTGGTCACACCTCCCAGCCACATATGGATAGGGCCGATGACCTAGATGTTAGACCCCTTATTTTCGTATGCCGATGTGTAAAGGAAATTGAACCTTCCTGTACCGCAGCACGAATGTATGTTTGCATGTATTTAGGCATTCCTACATTATAATGCATTTAAGGCTCACCTGTATCATGCAAGAAGAATATGGACACCCATTAGAAGAACGTCTCATCGTTGTCATGCGAGATATCAATATATTATTCACGGATTTTCACATTTGGTGATATGCAGTTTTCCTGCTGTTTGGGAAGTATTCAGACAATGGTTTGAAGAAATATTGACCTCATGGGTAGAAACTTCCGAACGTCCAATGCTGACGGATGTAAGGATGTCATTGAGTGATAGTCCAACATTGCAGCGCAGTGACACGCTATCCAGTGTTTTCTGCAACAGTTCAATGTCGTTTTACTTCGTAGTACATCGAACGTAATGATTAGGAAGAGCTACAGCAGATTATGTGTTTTCCAACGAACAGCATTTAGTCGCATCTTTATTGGATGGGCGGCATCTTCTGGACTGTATTCATACAAGACATACCACTCGGATGCAAGATAATTACTATTGAGCAATCTCGTAGTGTGAATACATACTACTACTACGATCTCTGATACTCTGGTTTTTGCAGCAGACCTTTATCTTATTAAGGGCCAACTAGGCAACCAGATTTATCAACCATTGAAAATGTCTGCGATGTAATCGTATGAAAGCTGCAGCATGACAAGTGTTTGTTAGCAAATGTTCACGAATTTAGATCTCAAGTGAGGGATACATGGACAGTTATGTAAAATGTTCATAATTTCTTCAATACTGTATAACAAACATATATTGAAAATTAGACGGACAAAATTGACAAGAAGCGTGTGACGCTTTGAAATGTCCGTGTGAAATAGTCTTGCGGCATATTCGACGAGATTCACTTATCATAAGGTGTATTGCAAGTTAGTTTACGTCGCACCAACACAGATAGGTCTTACGGCGACGATGGACAGGAAAGGGCTAGGAGTTGGAAGGAAGCGGCCGTGGCCTTAATTAATGTACAGCCCCAGCATTTGCCTGGTGTGAAAATTGGAAACCACGGAAAACCATATTCAGGGCTGCCGACGGTGGGATTCGAACCCACTATCTCCCGAATAGCGGCCGCAATTAAGCGACTGCAGCTATCGAGCTCGGTAAGGTGTATTGCTTTTATATACCAAATACATTATTGTCTTACAAGGTGATTTCCCACGGTGAAGCGACCGTGAAGCTTGTAGTTTTACGTGAATGGTAACACTGTGGTCATAACAACGGGACCTCCAGTTTAACGTGGAGTACTAACCACAGGGACGTTTCTTTCCATTTTAAAATCCCACGTGCATTGGACTGGATTAGAACCAGGACCAACATGGTGAGAAGCCAGTGGCAATGTTAATCGGCTATCAAGCTCCCGAATCACCGGGGAGTGGGCATTAAATTTCACAACATTGTTTTACACTTTACATCCTGAGGATACCCTTCAGCCACGATATTCTTGAGTTTACAATATAGATCCTCTCTGGTTTCTCTGCTTGTGCGAGCGGTTAATCACCACATGTTACTAAATTTATTATTATTATTATTATTATTATTATTATTATTATTATTATTATTATTATTATTATTATTATTATTATTATTATTATTATTATATTTTTGCTAGGGGCTTTACGTCACGCCGACACAGATAGGTCTTATGGCGACGATGTACCAAATTAGGTCTGACATTGCTTTCACTCCTCTTTCCAGAGGCTAAGCAAGTTACTTCATCCATAATTAAACTATATGAAATCTGAAATTCTGACTCCGAACTTCGATAACTTGTAGAGGCGTGGAACTATTTCTGACTGTTTAAACATTGATTACAAAATATTCGAATTTATATTATCATCTTTAGACGCTAATAGGAATGAACATAATGATTTCGCTATTCCCACATACCGTGGAAACTCAGTCCGTAGATGAAACTAACCGGCTTTCTATCCTGTATGGTGGGTTACCTTTTTTCTGCTACTTGTTTAAAGTCGCACTAATACATCGAAAGTTTTCGGCGACGAAAGATGGGAAAGGGTTAGGACTGGCGCCTTAATTAAGGTACAGTCCAAGCATTCGCCTTGTGTGAAAGTGGGAAACCACGGTAAAGTATCCTCAGGGCTTCCGACCGTGGTATTCGAACCCACTATCTCCCAAATGGAAGTTCACAACTGCGAGACCCTAACCGCACGGCCGACTGGCTTGATGTTACATTTCGTAGAAGTATAACATTCACTACTGTTGTTAAAATGTGTCATTACATTTCTTAAATGATCTTTTCTTTCTTTTATTGTTCTATTTTCTTTTCAACCAACAACAACACAATTAACAATAATACGTATCTAGAGGAGGGTACAACAGCAATGTCAACAATATGAGCTTTAGAGCTTCATAAATATCAGGGGAGAAGGAGCTCCCATTTCACAAAACTTGCTAGATTTTTCACATTTTTGGTAATGTAATTGGGAAGCCTGAACTTCCAAAGGGATATATAATTCCCAACTTTAACGCTGAGTATTAACTGCCAAAGGCCGAACGGGCCTAGAATCCACATCCAGGTACCTCAGTACACTAAAATCTTATCAGCTTCTACACCATGTGACACCAGCAGCCCTTAAGTCAGAGGGTAGCCACGGCACAAAATATGGATCAGAAAGATCCAGAATAAACAGGAGCCGAAGCTCATACTAGACGCCCAAGAAAGGGAAAAGTAAAAGGTTAATAGAAAGGCCGAGAACAAAAGAAATAGGATGCAGAACCCACTCCAGCAATCCCGTAATATGACTGGCCGTAACATCTAATGGGGTAGAAGGCCCGGTGACACAGATGATAAGCTATACATACATTGGTGACAAAGACAGGAAGGGAATTCGAGACCGAAACGCAGCGAGAAAATTTAAAGTTATAAAATCTTAGTCACCAAAAAAAGCAAAGTGAACAAGGGAAACGAGTGTCCACACTCGTACATCCTTAAGACACGCATTAAGGTGGTTACACTCCATTCGAAGACAGCCTAGAAACCTACATGTTACAAACTTAAATGAAGTGACATTATCCTACATTAAAAAAAAGGTAAGTGCGGCTCAACACTATCCGCGGGCCGATGACCTAGATGTTAGGCCCCTTTAAACAACAAACATCAACGCTATCCGGTGCACTACCAGAACCCTGGTATCCTCCGGTCGCCACACGCAAGTAAGTTCACATGATGGAGAAAAGTCTTGCTGCCTACGTTGGATGCTGTCCCAGATCATCTGTAGCCACCTGTGAGGAGAGATTCACTTGTCGCTGCACTACTCAATATCCAGATAGGTGCATAAAGTCCAAAATTACCCCTATTTATAGGTGCGAGCTCGTCGATGATGACTGGCTTAACCTGAAATGCCGGAAGGCAACTTTAAAAAAGAACACATAAGCTTTCTTTTGCCAAACTATAAACGGTTACAATACTCTACTAAGTCGTACACCGAACTCGATAGCTGAAGTCGCTTAAGTGCGGCAGTATCCAGTATTCGGGAGATAGTGGGTTCGAACCCCACTGTCGGCAGCCCTGAAGATGGTTTTCCGTGGGTTCCCATTTTCACACCAGGGAAATACTGGGTTTGTACCTTAATGAAGGCCACGGCCGCTTCCTTCCCATTCTTAGCTCTTTCCTGTCCCATCGTCACCATAAGACCTGTCTGCGTCCGCGCGACGTAAAGCAACTTTTAAAAAATCTAAGTCGTAGACGATCCAAATACTTAGGTGGCACTCCAAAACAGTATTGATATATCTATTAATGAACTTGAAAATAAAGTACTCTTCTTAAAGTTCAGCATATTTTTATAAGAGTTCACCGTCCTCAGGCGTTTAAGGTGTTGCCTACCTCTAGGAAGATGCCTCACTGATGGTATCATAATAATAATAATAATAATAATAATAATAATAATAATAATAATAATAATAATAATAATAATAATAAATTTACCGGGAGGTACACCTCTATGCCGCATTTTTAAATCTTGTGCCTAAAAGAACTCCTCTACTGGAGGAACCGTGAACTTGAAACTAGACCTACTTAAACCTTTGCTCAGAAGATGTCACTACAGAAATCCGATGAAATTTTGTTATTTTGAAGTTTCCTGAACTGACTGTATTTCTACTTGTTTTGTTTGCCCTTCATCAAGAAGTGTGAACTTTCTTCAATAGATGTCACTGCTAAAATCTATGATCATGCACCCTGGTGCAAAGTGAAAGAACTTTCAATTTAAAGAAGTTTTGTATTCATAAGTTTTTTTTACTAAATGATGTTTATTTATTTGGGTTGGCAATATTTATCTTTTCTTTCCGCCACTTTTGAATCTAGCCAATCCCTAATCTCTGTAATTAATTTTCCGCTTATCACAGGCTTATTCCTCGATTTTGAGTGTAACTTTTAAATTCACCAATAACGTGAGAGGGTGTGGCTGGTTTATTCATGAAAGGTCTCGAACCTTCCCCGAGGGTTTATAAACTGCGGATTTTCAGGTCTCTTGGCCATTTTATCGTCATCTAAATAAGTGTGTGTGTGTCAAGCAGGAGGCGGGAGGTGCCTCTTACATCAGGCAGCAGTTCTTCAGCAAGGTAATGGCCATCTAACATTTTACTTTTTTGCTAGCTATGCAGTTTAACCCGAGGGAAAGGTTCGAAACTTTAACTATGTAACCAACTTCTCTAAAATGTAAATCTCCTTTCGGCTCATGTAAAAATTTCATAAATCTTTAACTGAAAATCGGGGATACAGAGTGATGTACCCTTTCAAGCTCCCCTTCATCTTGGTTTGAGATGACAACGTTTATTGCTGTTTTTCATTCTGTAGTGTGATAAATTACTTTCTTATACGAGTCACCTCCATAGTTTGGGAATAGCCCCTGTTTCATCGGCCTAGTGCCCCTTAGGTTTTAAGAATGCATATTTAGGAGTGCAAGTACTCGCCTCCGTTCAATATGTGTTTCGGGCCATTTACCTAACCTGTTCTTTTACGCAACGGCCCAATAGGTTGGGTACCAGATACCTCTGTTTCGAATTTGTAACTTGTGCCTTGATGGCGAGTGATTGTAATTTTCTGATATCGCCTAAAATAGGCTTGGAAAACTGAGAGCACGTCAGCTCTTTTCTAGTGTTGTAAAAGTGCCTCTGGGAGGCTTGCTATTGTGTGTTCGGAGCAAGCGCTCCATGTATTGAGGGATTTCTGCCCTTGTGTAAATTTGTACCTTTTGTAAATTTGAGCTAGGAGCTCAGGAACTGTAAAGTGAGGGCTTGAAGCCCAAGATCTGTTTATACCACCAATCTTGTCTTTCCTAGACTTGTTTATGAATTGCTACTTGTACCTGTTACATTGTTATTTGTTGATTTTTGAAATTTAAAAGAAATATAACCTTTGTTAAAGGTTTAAATCAATTCGTGACATTGTAGTTACACCCATTCACCCCGGCACCTTCTTTCACCTCTGCGTTCCACGGGTAACCCCTAACAACAATAATAATGATAATAATGGTAATAATAATAATAATAATAATAATAATAATAATAATAATAATAATAATAATAATAATAATAATAATAATAATAATAATAATAATAATAATATATTCAAAGAGTGTACTATAAACGGTTTTGGCAAATCCGTCCGTCCGTTCAACTGGACCGATTTGCTTCATTCCTCTTTTATTCTGTCCTGAATTATCTGCCGGTGAATCATGAGACACTGATAGGTCTCTAAGTTCAGCCAACTTTGAGTAATCATAAAATCAAGTCATTAAATAATCACCCCACTAATTGCAGGCGAAGGCTTACCGTAAACTTCAATACATTTTGTACTTAGTCGGTAGCTGCTAAGCAACTAACCCTATTATTAATATTCTGATACAGTGATTTTCATCCTTAGTAATGTCATTGCAAGCAGCCATGTTTGATTACTACCTGTCAAGCCAGAGAGGGTACACATCCTCTGATGATGGAAGAATCCTATTCTCTGTTAGATACTCTTTGATTCTCTGACCTTCCCCAGCTTCTGAATATACTCAACAGATAGCAGAACGTTACTAATAACTTACATGCTGCTAAGAGAAAACAGTTGACATACGTACAGACGGGAAGGTATCAAGTCGAGTAGCCTCTTGTATGATCATTAATAAAGCGCAGGAACAATCTCTTGAAAAAGTTAGTATCTACTTATCCAAATCAGTATTCAGACACGGCCAATTGTATGTTGCACTATCTCGGGCAAGATCATTTGAAAATGTTAAGATCCAGATACTGCCAAATGGTCGAAGCACAGGAAATATTTTATGGAAAGAAGTATTATAAGCTTAATTACGAATGAATTAGCTATTATGTACCAGTGTTAAATATTCATAAAACTATTGAAAAGGAAGGCAAAAGGCAAAACAATATGACTGAGATGAGTTATCGAGTTATCTGACCTATTTTTAAGGAATTCTGTGGAGCAGCATGGGTCCACTTGTCATAATAATAATAAAGAAATAATAATAGTAATACAAAGGGCACTAGGAAAGTTTTGCAATAAGCAAAAACGGTTGGCTGGACAACCCTGTTATGGTGAGTGATGAAAAGAGGGGTGAAAACCAGTCCAGAAGACAGCAAAGCGCGAACTTCACACCAGTTGGTACCAAGCAGTGGGATTGAGAGCAAGTTAAGATGTCAGTGTGGTCTAAAGGTGAATATCGCTCAATTATCCGCTACAAATTTGCTCGTGGATTAACTGTTGACCAGTGTCTGAAGGAAATGACTTCTGTGCTGGGGAAAGGCTGTCCACATCGGACAACAATTTTCCGCTGGTACAAAGAGTTTCAGAGGGGAAATTTTGGGGTTGAAGACGATCCTCGTTCTGGGCGACCGTCCAAATCAGTGACTGAGGAAAACATTGAAGCTGTGAGGAAAATGTTGCAGCAAGAGAGGCGGTTGACATATTGGCAGGTAGAAAAGACCCTCTACATCCCTGCTCCAGCTATTCATTCATTTCTATACGACCATCTCCATGTTAGAAAGGTTTGTTCCCTTTGGGTGCCCCATTCACTTTCAGAGGAACAAAGGGCACATCGAGTGAAATGGTGCCGAAAAATGCTAAAACAGTTTGAAAATGGGACTTCGCGTAACGCCAATAGCATAATTACAGGTGACGAAACTTGGCTTTATTAATACGATGTCCCAACAAAATCCCAGAACAAGGTGTGAATGTTTGAGTATGAGGGTACTCCTGTGACTGTGCGAAAGTCAAGGTCAGTGAAGAAAAGGACGATTGCAGTATTCTTCACTAAAGGAAGCATCCTGACTCGGGTTGTGCTAGAAACACAAAGGACACTTACTGTGAGGTGGTGCAGTGAGACTTGTCTGTCTCAGGTCATCCAGGCTCTCAAGCAGCTTCATGAAAGGTCGCGGCTCAACATTTGGCTCTTGCATCACGACAATGCTCCCGCACATCGTGCTAATGTAACAATGGATTTTCTTGCCAGATCAGGGTTGACTGTGTTTGATCACCCTCCATACAGTCCTGATCTTGCCCCATGTGACTTCGCACTCTTCTCAGAAGTGAAGATGAAGCTGAAAGGGCGGCGTTTTGCATCCGACGAGGAGCTTCTGGCAGCATGGGATCAAGAGTGTGAAAATGTAACCGAAGAAAAGTGCAGAGTTGGTTTAGTGACTGGTTTCGACGTATGGAGAAGTATACTGAGTGTGGTGGAAATTATTTTGAAAAAGTCCAAAGCGTTCACTCACATTGCAAAACTTTCCTAATGCCCTTTGTAACTGTTTAAGTTTTACTCCGGAGGCTGTTTGGATCCTCAAATAACAAAACCAAATTTTACGCGGTTATTTAGAAAACATAAAAACAGATGGTGGCGCCATAATGAGGCATTCAAGTCATATTGAGGCGTGAGGCAGTTTGCCATTGCTTTCCTCACTGCTTCTGAAAGTGTTGTTACAGCATAACTCTCAGACGCATTAATCGTGCTCTGAAAGTTATTACTTAGCCCCACCCATACCTCAGCAGCTTCCAGAGTGACATAGCCATAACGGATACTGAGAATTCGGTAGCAATATTTTGCTCTGGCATGTGCCGAGAGATCGATGCAAAAATACTCTATTCATCAAGAGATATCAGCAGGAGAAATATAACAATAAGAAAAACAAAAGACAATTACGGACACATAAACAGTAAAAGCCCTGACACATTCAAGAAACAAATAGTCGAATAGAAGGAAAGCTAACACTGACACTATGAGATCGACCGGGGAAATAAGACAGCTCTGCCGATATCTTGCGATCTAGTCTATGAGGGATTTTAACGAAGAGGTTCGTCTCCTTCCAGCATCTTACATCGCCAGGAGTCACACATGGAGACGTATAAGTTAGAGCGGTCTTTAGACTCAAAATTGACCATGAGGACAATCGAAGATAACGACCGAAAATATTTGGACTACACAGCTAAAAAGAAGCTCACAGCAAAAGGAATGAAAGGAAGGCGCAAAGGAAGACACAGCTCTTTTTTTCTTTTGTTAGTTGTAGGGAGTAGAATTTTTAGTTTTAGTGCAGGGTGGTGCAGCTTATGGTCCGGCTATCCGCCTCTGCAGCATCACCAAATTATTTTAAGTATGGAGTAAGTTGGTTTATAGAGTTAAGTAGTTTTAAGAGAAATATAGTAGATTTTGTTAGTTTAGGGTAGGGTGGCGCAGCCCATGGTATGGGGATCCGCCTGGGCTACGCCACCAAATTAGTTAGGGTATGTAGTTAGTAGTTTTAAGAGACATAGATTAGATATTGTTTGCTTAAAGTATTGTTTTGTTTTGTTTTATTTCTGTGTGTTTTGTTGCCTTTATTGCCTGTAAGCCGATGGTGGATACTAGGGTGGGGAATAAAGAGATGTTCATATTCATATTCAAAGGAAGACACACAAACAAACAAACAAACAAACAAACAAACAAACAAACAAAATCTACTTTTCATAGTCGTAAATAGTCTTATCGGCGACGAACATTAATAACGTACGAAATATTAATAATACCCAAGAAACGTTCATTAAATTTCCATACAGGGACGTGACAACCGAGTGACAATGTCATTGGTGCTTCGCCAAGGCGGTGGCAGTTCGAATCCCGGCTAATGCACGTGCGATTTTTGATAGGAAATATCACGTCCCTGTTGTTCATATTCCACATAACATTGAAGGTCTCGGGGCTGTGATCGCGATATCAAAAGTCACATAGAATTACAAGCTTGCTTTGTTTAAATTTCCATAGATTTCAAGAGAAGTTGGAGAGTCGGAAATATTTTCTGAAAATTGGTTCATTTACATGTCATTAAATGTAATTACAAAGATCTCTCACATTTAAGCACACTCAAATTTCAATATAATGGGCCAGAATTCAATCCCACAAACTTCAGAATGGAAGACAAGCGCCTAATCATTCTCGTTACACTGCTGTATTCGTTTAATATCTACATCTTTGTGCTGTGTATCCAGATCTTACGTTTTACTCTCCAGTACGCTGTGTTCAGGTCTTCAGTCGAATATAAGCTGCAGTTTCTCCTATCTGCATTGATAGCGCCCTGCTATGTTTGTTTAGATCTGCTTCGGAGTCGCTGGCCTTCAACCACAAGGTTGTGAGATGTGTTGGGGACGGTTCCAAGTTCCACGCGCTCTTCATAGGACAAGGCCATACCATCGTAACCATCGTATCATTGCGGATATAGGGAGATGTCCATTGTCCAATGAACTATGCGCACTTCCATGACTTAGCTTGAGTTGTAGACCAACATTTAGTCCATACAAAGCCCCTGGAATGACGAGAATAGACCTTAGATTTCAGACATAACCTTATAAACTGTGCAATTTAATGGCACATGTTTTTAATTAGACAAAGGTATATTAAAGAGTAAGTCAAGAAATATTTTATTGCAGAAGATAAAACCACGGGACGGAGACGCTGATTCCTCCATACAGTAGTCTGTTCAGTTTTCATGTCAAAAATTGCACTTAGAGATGATGATGTGGGCTATTTAATGGTAATGCGATGAATTTATCAGTAGGTTAGCTGTAAATCCTCCCCTTTATATTTTATCGTTTTTTAATATTTAATTTACTCGGGCACAGGAAAATCTAGTTGATAGTTTCTCGAGCATGAGTCGACTCCTCCTTAATTATCTCCACTACCAGTCTAGGAGAGGTCACTCCATTCAGTATTAATCACGTAACGATCTTCAGATAGTTGTTGAAATTTTCCGCGATTTTTGTGTCCGTGATGCATGTTGGCTCCATAAGAAGCAAATAATTATAGCCTTTTCTATGGTAAGTTCAACGTAATCAATTGACAATTTATTACTGTGCGTTGCACCAAAAAGATCGATCTGGTAATTATTTCTTTAATGGAGTATGCAATATGTTTTTGTGGACTCGGCTGTGGAGTATTGACTTCCACTGTGATAGTAGTATTCGAAGATTCCTTTTGTGGAGGATATGGCCAGCAAAGGTAGAAGATGAAAGGTCACCCAAATCCCCTCCTCTAACAGACATGAAAGTAGGTCGACATTATTGGTTCCAGCTGGGCTATTCAGATTCTCTGATCATATTTGCTCGTTTTAATATCCCATTTCAGTTTCTAATACGTCTCTTCGTGGATTCTCTTCAAAAGAATATCTGGTTTATAGACAGGGCTGTAGGAGCATTCCCGTCCTGTTTTAGAGCATGGATCTGTCGGTTCTGCTCTACACGAACAGGGCAATGTCATGTCATTTACAGAACATGACTGAATGCCGTAGGTGTAATACGCTATTTATTCATTTAATACACCGTATTTTATATCTCCTTCTGTGGATCATTTGTGGAGTGTCTGTCTCCGGATCCTAATATAGTAGGTTCAAACCCGGCAGAGGTAGTTGTACTTTAAAAAACCTAACCCAACCCCATGGCACTACAACCCTTGAAGGGCCTTGGCCTACCAAGCGACCGCTGCACAGCCCGAAGGCCTGCAGATTACCAGGTGTCGTGTGATCAACACGATGAATCCTCCCGGCCATTATTTTTGGCTTTCTAGACCGGGTCCGCTATCTCACCGTCAGATAACTCCTCAAATCTAATCACGTAGGCTGAGTGGACCTCGAACCAGCCCTCAGGTCGAGGTAAAAGTCCCTGACCTGGCCGGAAATCGAACCCGAGGCATCCGGGTAAGAGGCAGGCACACTACCCCTACACCACGGTGCCGACTAGTTGTACTTTTAAAGGGTGGGAAAAAATCCATTCGACACTCCATGTCGTACTACGCCTGCATGTAAAAAGTCTCCGGTGACACATTTGCTTTTCACCCGAAAAAATTAATTAAAACTCATCTATAGACGACCTAGAAAGATTCGGCGAACTCTGCCATCTAGTAGGCTAGAGTAAAACGGAACGTCGACATTGAAGACCAGGCAGCCAGATGGTGTCAAATTAAGATGCTTATACACATTAGCTGAGACTATATTATTATTATTATTATTATTATTATTATTATTATTATTATTATTATTATCGTCATCATCATTACCGTATTTTGAAAGATACAAGTGATTACATATGATATCAAATAATCTTTGTTCCGTATTGACAAGTTACAATTAACATATAGGATTGTTATGCACCTTATTCAGTGCACAATGTTGTTTCTTCTTTCTTAATGTTTACCCTCCAGGGTTGGTTTTTCCCTCGGGAATCAGCCTCAAGGGCAGTGTCCTGGAACTTCAGACTTTGGATCGGGGGATACAACTGCTGAATAGGGGCCTTGCGGGGGGATTGGAATATTGGAAGCGATAGACAAGGAAGAGGGAAGGAAGCGGCCGTGACCTTAAGTTAGGTACCACCCCGAAATTTGCCTGGAGGAGAAGTGGGAAACCACGGACAACCACTTCGAGGATGGCTGAGGTGGGAATCGAACCCACCTCTACTCAGTTGACTTCCCGAGGCTGAGTGGACCCCGTTCGAGCCCTCGTACCACTTTTCAAATTTCGTGGCAGAGCCGGGAATCAAACCCGGGCCTCCGGGGGTGGCAGCTGATCACACTAACCACTACACTACAGACGCGGACCGCACAATGTTGTTAACTCTAAAATTAACACAGCCGCATCACAACACATCACTTCACGGACAATAAACTTCCATTCCACGGAAACACGATTTTACAGCTCTTAGAAGATTATCATCCACAACATCAACTTTGGTCCGATTTAACTATACTAAGACCAAGACGGCAAACCTTTCTGCACAGCAATAATCTTAGGAAGGGAGGAAAAAAAGGAAATGAACAGTGTTTTGGGTAATTCAGGTGAACTCATAATAGTACCCAGGGAATCACTGGACAGGTGGATTGAATATTTAAAAGATCTCAACGTAAAATGAAATCTTCCTTGTGGGGTCGCGATCAACCGAGTTCATGGGGAGGAGGAAAATGAAATTGGTGAAATTACGCTTCAGGAAGTAGAAAAGGTGGCAAATAAACTCCATCATCATAAAGCGGCAGGAATAGGTAGCACAGGGCGATGGGACTGCGGTAGTTAGACTCCTTGCAGATTGGATGTGACGAGGCAAGAACAGCGTACGTAGATCAAACTGGCCGTTCGCTAGGGGTCGTAATGCCAAATAATATCATAGAGAGCTTGTGGAAGCTACGGGGAAAAAGGTCCTTCCTTACCAAATTGTTACGGGATGGACAGCAGCATTTCAGCGTGGACGTGAAACAAGCAGTGACGTACAAAGTCCGGCAGGCCCATTAGTGTCCGGACTGATGTGTCACGTCCAGTGTATGGACACTACTGGAATTACAAGAGGACATAGGCATCCTTCTCCATGATAAAGCCAAACCACATGCAGCAGAGGCTGTACGGAGGAAACGTCTGCGCTGGAGGTGGGAGGTGGTAGGGGTGGTTATTGTTTTAAGAGGAAGTACAACTAGGCAACAATCCTCTAATAACACTAATCAGAGAGAAAGGGATCCGACACTTCGAAAAATTAAGATATCGGCCAAAGAAAGACAAGCGCCACAAAGGGCGTGAAAATGAAAGACTCCCTAGGTCTCGATACCTTATACCGTCGGGGTCGGAAAATAACAAGAGTTGACCAAGGGAGGTCGAATAGGATAGATGAAAGCGGGGGGCCTGGCACAAGTGGAAGCAGTTCCAGGACTCAGCTAAGGGCTCCGAGGTCGCCAAAATTTAGGTGATCGGCCCTCTCCAAAGTGAAAGAACCATTACGTGTAGGGACGGTTTGGAATACGAGAGGACATTGCCAACGCTCCGAAACATGAGATTGTAAAATTCACACATGGTGGGGCGATTGGTATCCGACGTCTCCAGTATCAATGACAACGTGTTGTGGACAATCTATGGGACTACTCTGAGGGTTTATCGTAATGGTTACTTTACTCTCTGAGAATAAACATTATGTAGCACAAGGATTTCATGGCTGACAGGTTTCTACACCTGGTAAACCTACTCGGCATTACTCATGCATCCCACAGCACCCTCCCCTCCCCATTCCCATCTGTATATTTCAATTTCTCTGGTAGATCCCGCATTCGTGCGAAAAAGTAATAGTTGGCATGACATGCCCCAACCCTAGCACGAATTTAGTGGCTACTTTGTGGATTAGTGGTAGAGTTCTAGCCTCCAGATTCCAAACTTGTATGCTCAAAACCAACAGGGATAGTCGGAATTTTGAACGGTGCGAAGAAGTTTGTTCCGTTCTCTATGAAAATGAAAACCTACGACCTGTTTTCCAGTCCTTGACCGGGTCAGGGATGTAATGAATGCACCATTTAGGCTATTATTACGATGGGATCGCCACTCCCAAGGTGATATTAAAAACTGATAAATGCTATGAAATGATAATGGAGAGTGTTGCTGGAATGAAAGGTGGTAGGGAAAACCAGAGTACCCGGAGAAAAACCTGTCCCGCCTCCGCTTTGCCCAGCACAAATCTCACATGGAGTGACCGGGATTTGAACCACGGTATCCAGCGATGAGAGGCCGACGCGCTGCCGTCTGAGCCACGGAGGTTCGCTCCGTTCTCTATATCACACAAAATTTGCATGAAAACTATCTCTTGTGTAACATTCTGTATTTGGCTGGTTAAATTAATTAATGTCAGCAATAGGTCAGTTGACAGAGTTCTGTCTCCTCTTCTATATCTGCTATCCTACTTCTCCCTTCATCTCTACACCTATTTTATTGCTGCTTGGTGTTTCTCTGTTCGTTCCCTATTCCAAACAGCACTGTGGTATTTTCTGGGGATTAGTAAGTTATTCCTGACTTGTGAATTTTCTTTGATGTCTTCGTGGGTGATTGGAAGTTGTTGTACATTTTTCACTTCTTTAATCTAATTATTATTATTATTATTATTATTATTATTATTATTATTATTATTATTATTATTATTATTATTATTATTATTATTATTATAGGACTTATTGGAATTCTGTTTTCCGAATACTAAATATCATTTAATTGAAACTGCAATTGTCTCGAAAGTTAATGAAGTATAAGAAATCCTTTTGTAACTTGACTTGATATACGAAGCGTGTTTTTTAAGTAAGGTCCGTTTTGTTGTAGACCACCGCCGTCTCAATCCTATATATAGAGATTGAGACGGCGGTGTTGTAGACACAAGTAGTTCGCACGCATATCGCAACGAGCGCGTGCGTCGTGTACCTGCATGCCTTGGGAACAACTCTGCTTAGTTTCAGCTCTGTAGCTAACCTGTACGGTTCTGTTCTGTGCTTTCAAAATGTTTAAGACTATCAACTCGCCCGCCGCGTGTGAGGTTCGGTCAGTGATACGGATTTTGTCAGCAAGGAACCTGTCTGCTGCAGAAATTCTTCGACAGATTTGCGAAGTGTACGGTGATACTGTTATGAGTGAAAGCAAAGTGCGTAAGTGGGTACAACAATTCAAAGATGGCCGTGACAATGTCCTTGATGAGGACCGCTCCGGTCGCCCTTCTTTGATTAGAGACGATTTCGTGGCTTCATTTGAAGCGAAGATTCGTGAGAACAGGCGCTTCACAATAACAGGTCTCTCAAACGAATTTCCTGAATACGGCAGTGAACTCTTGGTTATCGGAGCAGTTTGGCAAGTTTCTATGAAGAGGGTATTTTAAAATTGGTTACGAGGTATGATAAGTGTTTGAACAAACTTGGCAACTATGTCCAAAAATAGAGTGAAATATGAACTTTCTGAAAATAAATGTACTTTTTGAAATAACCTTTCGTTGTGTACTTATTTGCAAACGGACTTACTTAAAAACACGCCTCGTACAAAATAATGTAAATGCCTACACGTCTGAGGATTTCAAATGTCTCTACGGTGCGGAATTTACCGCTCAACTACCAACATTGTTTTGCTAGGGGCTTTACGACGCACTGACACAGATACGTCTTATGGCGACGATGGGATAGGAAAGGCCTAGGAGGTGGAGGGAAGCGGACGTGGCCTTAATTAAGTTACAGCCCCAGCTTTTGCATGATGTGAAAATGGGAAAGCACGGAAAACCATCTTCGGGGCTGCCGACAGTGGGATTCGAACCCACGATCTCCCGGATGCAATTCAACTAGCAACTAATGCATTTAGATATTTGGTACTTATGCTACATATTATTCTAATGGTGATTCCCTAATTTGGTGATAAACCATACAACGACTTATTTGATAGTGGAAGATAAGGGTAGATAGGAAAGAATGGCGAGTCCAATTTCTTGAACCAGTGAAAACTATAAAGGTCGGCGTAATCTTAACCGATCAAAATCTTGTCGTTTTGTTCATCTGAAGCAGATGATTGCTTGACGCCTACGCCGCCCAGTGCTGTGATGGGTCGAACTATCTTAACGGACGTTCCCTTATCGAGAGAGCAAGTGAACACCGATCTATTAGCGGGTGAGTTGCGCTCAATGGACGAGGAGGAGCTATCGCAAGTGATGTGGTTTTTCTAGAGTACGGGGTGTTCAAACTCTTTATTCTTTAGTTCACCTTCATGAAACGCGTGAGATAAAGATCGACTGATATCTACAACTAACCTAATGAACTCATCTGTCACACAAAGTTACAGCTATAAGCACGCTAAAAATACAAATACGGTGTTAATACCAAAAGGGTTACATGCCCTTCTTCACACAAACAGTATAAAGAAGTGTAGCTACTTTACATATTGTTCAAAATGAAATTAAGGTCAATCAAAACCTTCAGGATAATTTATAATACTGTCAAGGCCCTCAGCTCAGTCTGAAGTGTGAGAATCAGAAAATGTGTTTCCACACTTTCTACACTTCTACTTTCACAGTGTTTGATACAGTGAACGCTGATTCACTCAGATAAGTTGACCGTAAGCGAAAAGGGATATGATGCTAATTTCAAAATGTTAGGGTAAATTTCTGCACTAATCAAGCTCAAGAAGTTAGCTGTTATCTTCTTTGTATTCCAATTTTATTGAAATAAAAGTTTGAAGTCCAAATCTCGAGGACTAGAGAGCAAACTGGAAATGTATTTCATTGAGTGAGGGAAATCAATTTTAACAGTTAAGTCACATGCACTTCTGTATTCCAATGATTTCAGTCTCGCATACATGGAAATATTTCTTTTTCAACTCTTACCCAATGATTAGTCCACCTCTGTGGTGTAATGGTTAGCATTATTAGATGCCACCCCCGGAGTCCCGAGTTCTATTCCCGGCTCTATCGCAAAATTTAAAAAGTGGTACGAGGGCTGGAATGTGGTTCACTCAGCCTCGGGAGGTCAACTAAATGAAAAGGGTTTCGATTTCAAACTCAGCCATCCCAGAAGTGGTTTTCCGTGGTTTCCCAGTTCTCCTCTAGGCAAATGACGGAATGATAACTAACTTAAGGCCACGGCCGCTTCCTTCCCTCTTCCTTGTCTATCCTTTCCAATCTTCTTATCCCCCCCTCACAAGGTCCCTGTTCTGCATAGCAGGTGAGCCCCCTTGGTCGAGGTTCTGGTCCTCCTCTCCATTTGTATCCCCGACCCAAAGTCTCACGCTTCAGAACACTGCCCTTGAGGTGGTAGAGGTGGGATCCCTCGTTGAGTCCGATGAAAAACCAACTCTGGAGGGTAAACAGATTAAGAAAGAAAGAAAGAAAGAAAGAAAGAAAGAACGAATAATTAAGGTTCGGATGTTACGGAAAATTCATATTTCTTTCCGAAATATGAAAAATAACTCTGAATGATGTGTCCCTGACCCCATTTAAAGCAATTTCATGTTCAATATAAATGCATAGTTCATCCAGTTTTATTGTTTTGGTCATAGTATGTTGCTCATTTTAGTGATATAAGGTCATATTTCGGTATATTTTGAGCATTTTTTTAAAAATTGGGACGTCGCTCTTAACAAGTCACATGTTCTCTGCGTCGAGTTTCAAACACAGGATTTCTCAATAATGTAATAGATGTCATTTTTCTTTCTTTTCCCGAAACAAATAGGCGGCAGATTTACAAGACATTATTCCGAGAAAGAGATGCTGTTTAATCGTACGCGGACAGATACAAAAATGACCGAGCTCGATAGCTGCAGTCGCTTAAGTGCGGCCAGTATCCAGTATTCGGGAGATAGTGGGTTCGACCCCCACGTTCGGCAGCCCTGAAGATGGTTTTCCGTGGTTTCCCATTTTCACACCAGGCAAATGCTGGGGCTGTACCTTAATTAAGGCCACGGCCGCTTCCTTCCTACTCCTAGCCCTTTCCAGTCCCATCGTCGCCATAAGACCTATCTGTGTCGGTGCGACGTAAAGCAACTTGCAAAAAAAAAAAAAAAATGCACACTTCGTTTTTTGTTTCTTTTTTCAGTAAGACACAGTAAGAACCTTGCCTCAGGACTAATGTATAAAGTTTTAACGTACCTACTGTAGCATTGTCAGTTCGCGTGATTAAATGTGTCTGCTCCATTATCGCTAATCACTTTTTGCCACGTTAAATGTTAGTAACCTAATAATCTCATACTTGCTACCCATTCCTAAAATGCTTAAGTCATATTTTACCTGTTTTACACCATATTTAGCTAGTTTTAGGTCACATTTACTTGCATATTTTTTTTACTTCCTTAGGTCATAAACTTGCGAACCCTACTAATGATGTAATGAGATCATACTTACTTGACTTCCTCTTCGGACTGAGCGAGAAGCCAGTGCACTTTATCTCGTCTTCTGTTGCCAAACGCCATGAGCTGAACGAGAGTGCACCCGCTAGGAAGGTCTGGGCGGCCAGGAATACGCATAGTCCACTGGCTGACAGCCATCATCTCTGGGGCTTCTTTCACCACCAGGCTTCCTTCGGGCTCCACGCGGCCCTTCTCCTTGAACCAGGCCAAGGTAGAGTCCTCGTACAGCACCACCCATTCTTCGCGCCATGCCTTGCCGAACAGCCGCTCTGGAAAGAAGAGAAATATCATGTTATAACTGACGGAACAGACCTATAGAACTACTCAAGCTTGAATTACTTGTTGTACTTGTCTGTCGTCGGTGAATCAGCGTCGTGGTCTTCAGTTCAGAGAGTCCCGGGTTTTATTCCCATCGAGTAGGAGATTTTAGCCGCGTTATGGTTCGTTTTTCCTGACTCTAAGATGGATGTTTGTGTTTGTCCCAACACACTCCTTTTTATATACACCCAACACATCGCACTACCAGGGTGGGCGGTGTCTGGCGTGTTTATGCTGGTGGTGGTGGTGGTGATAGTTTTACGAGGATGTACTACTTAGCACCATCCTCCTACCGTGTTTAGGAAGTTGTGTCTTGGTGTGGTGGAGGGTAGAGTTTTCTGTTGTGTGTGGGTTGTATGAGTCTTTAAGACAAGGGAATTAACCGTTATAATTAAAATCCCTCTATCCGACCGGGAATCGAACTCGAGGTTCCGAAGATCGAAGGCCAAGACGTTGACGACTCATCATTGAGCCGAACGTAATTTTAGATAAAAATGAATGGATATGACTAGATATCCGAAGTTCAAAAGAGACTTGTATAGGCAAAAGGGAACAGGTAAAAGGAACGAATGGAGATACATACTTCGTAGCATTGCTGATTTTACAGCACTAATCGAAACAAGAAAAGCCAGTGTAACGGAATTCACATACTCAATGTAATCTCAACTTTTACGCACCGAAGCACGTGAAATAAATGGGTTTATGAAATTCCTATAATTTGCCTAGCGGTAAGTTTCCTGCAATATTTATGGCCTTCATATAGGTATACACGGAGCGAGAAGTATGGAAAATCATTGTAAATGTCTGCGTAATTTTCGATACCGCAATGAATGATGACCAGGGGGATAACTGGAAGGGTTAGAGAGTTAGTTACATCAAATAATCGTAATAACAAATATTTCGAAAGAAACTTCATTTTTATTCTTACACTACTTGCCCCGCTTCAGTGCAGGATCCGCTATTCCGATTCTTTCTTTTAACACTTCCGTCAAGTAATCTCAAGCATGGGCATTATCAGCCTGCCCCGCGGAGTAGGGGTAGCGAGCCTGCCCTCTTCTCGATGGCCCCGGATTCAATTCCCGACCAGGCCAGGGATTTTCACCTGGATCTGAGGGCTGGTTCAAGGTACTCTCAGCCTCACAGCACGCTCAAAGTCCCCGCGTATATCTGTTACCCGCGACGAACGGTATTTTGTACGTATTATAGCTAGTAATTTTGTAAATAACGAATGAAAATAAAGGAAAAAATAGATAATAAGACAACGGGGCTTATACAAATTGCTTTCTTTCCTTGTTTCAGCCGGACAAAGTGGAATGACAATGTAATGTTTTCTGCACGAAGTGAGGGGTAGGGGGGGGGGGGGGGAAGAATATCTTCATACCGGGAGAGTTAGCCGCGCGGTTCTGCCCGTTATATTCGGGAGATAGTTGATTAGATGCCCACTATCCGCAGCCCAGAAGATGGTGCTCCGTGGTTTCCCCATTTTCCCACTAGGTGGATGACGCGGCTGTACCTTAATTTAGGAAATGATCGCTTCCTTCCCAAACCTAGTGCTTTCCTATCCCATCACCACCGAAGGACCTGTCTGAATGGGTGTGACGTTAGACCACAAGGGAATGAAATAATAATAATAATAATAATAATAATAATAATAATAATAATAATAACTTATTTTAAGCCATTAAGAGGGCCAGAAGTTCATACCCTTGGACCTCTACGTAGGTAGCAATTGTTATGATGTCAAATACGTGTCAATACTTCGCGATATAATTAGTGCAAGATCTCGATCGGAGGTAAAACCATTGGTGTTGCCGATCAAGAACAACCATTGGGTTCTATTCGGGCTTAATCCTCCATCAACTACTGAATTAACTCCAAGAGAACCCTACGTAGTTTCATACTGAGCTCGCGATGTCAATGGGCAAACTTCACTTCTCTGAAATTGAACGTGCTTCTCTTTTGTGTGTAATATTATGTTGACATCTCCCAAGGAAGTCTCCATTCATTCCTGAAAGATCACAGGGTCGTTGCTACTCATTCATTTCCACTCGAATCACACAGAAGCACCCACTGGTCGACCAATGCGTATACACAAACATAGCTACTGTACACCTGCCTTTGAACGTTTTTTAATCTGCAGCAGAAATGCCACCCATCAGAGACGAGTGGCAGCAGAAGAGGAAAAGGATACAATCAATCACCAGTCACCAATTATCTGCATTTAGTGCTGACGAACAGGTGGCAAATTCCCTGTCAGTTGTTAACCTAAGTTTTTCTTAAACGTTTTCAAGGAACTTGGGCAAGTCTTCGATCATTTCTCTTGATTATTTATTCGAGTCCCTTACTCCTCATTCTAAAAACGAATAGCTAGTGGCTTTACGTCGCACTGACACAGACAGGTCTTATGGCGACGATGGGATAGGAAAGGCCTAGGAGTTGGAAGGAAGCGGCCGAGGCCTTAATTAAGGTACAGCCCCAGCATTTGCCGTGTGTGAAAATGGAGAAACCACGGAAAACCATCTTCAGGGCTGCCGACAGTGGGATTCGAACCCACTGGCTCCCGGATGCAAGCTCACAGCCGCGCCCCCCTAACCGCACGGCCTACTTGTCTGGTCTATAAATGAATATGTGCCCTAATTTTCACCCTTGAATTCCAACTTTATTTTCATTATTGTGTTCCTACTTTTAGAAGCTCCACTCAAGCATATTCGTGTACTAGTGTCATTCCATTCCATCTGTACACTGACAGCTGGGAACATACCACATGGTCTTACATCTTGTCTCCTTATTTCCAAGTCTTTCCAGCCTCAAGTATGCAACATTTCTGTAACACTACTCCTTCGTCGGAAATCAACCAGAACACATCGTGCTGCTTTCCTTTGGATCTTTTCCGGTTCTCGTATCAAGTAGTCCTGGTGTGGGCCCCAATACACTGGAACCAAACTCTAATTGGGGTATTACCAGAGATGTATGCTCTCTCTCATTTAGATCATTACTACAACCCCTAAATACCCGCATAACCTTGTGACATATCTCCATAATGGGAAGTCCTCTTTGGCCCGTAGTGGCTAATTCCTTTATGGAGCATTTTGAGGAGGAAGCTGTTGCTTCGTTGCCCGTCAAACCTATGATATGGTGGAGGTATACTGATAATGCATTTGTGGTCTGGACAGAAGGTCCTGAGAAAATTCATCTATTTCTAAACCACCTAAATCAGCAACATCCTTAAATGTTCTAGTAAGAAAGAAATCGGTCGGCTCCTTAGGACATACAGTCTATCGTAAGCCTACCCACACAAATCGCTACCTTCATGCAGATTCTCACCAACATCCAGCACAAAAACAGGGCATTCTCACGACACTCGCCAAGAGGGCGAGACGAATTTGTGAGCCATCACATGTCCAGGTGGAGATGGACACGCTCAAAGTCGCGTTCAAAGGTAATGGTTTCAGCGATTTGCAGATTCATAGAGCCCTGCATCCCAGAGAAACGACCAAGCAAAGCTCACAGAAGGAAGAAGTGAAGCGAACTGCCTACTTGCCTTACATTCACAACACCACAGATCGAATCGCCAAGGTCCTCCGCAAACACAATATAAAAACCGTGTTTGGCACCGCCACTAAAATTGCTCACAGTTTGAGTAAAACCAAGGACAAATCGTCCCCACATTTACATCCTGGGGTATACGAAATTCCCTGTACTTTCGGTAAGGTATACATCAGCCAAACATGCCGATCCATTGGTACCCGTATCAAAGAACATGAACGTAATATTCGTCTTAACCTACCAGACAAATCGGCAATAGCTGAGCACGCTCTATCTTCGGGTCATGATGTCATGTTCCAAGATATTTGAGCTCTTACCACACTAGACACTACAGGTCCAGGATTATACGGGAAGCTGTGGAAATACGTAGAAATCCTAACAATTTCAACAGGGACACCGGCTATTAATTAAGTAATACCTGGTTACCGGCCATTAAGAATTTACGTAGGCCCTTCTCTGTCCCTTCACTATCGTTATTTCGTCCCGGTGTTTTCCAAATTCGTACGTTCCTCGTCGCTAGATGTTTCATTCCAGACTTGTGTCTATGCTATACACCTGTCAATGTCATGTGTTACGTACACACGTTATGTGAACCGCTTAGACTGGTTCTCATGGTTCGGCCAGCTTCCGCTTCGAACGCTAGCGTTGTGCCACGTCCTGGGAGCCATCTTGTGGCGAATAAACGTACCATTTCCACTTCTATTATAACGTCTAAATTCAAGGAGTCATTGTTTAAGAAGTCTTTCTCGTGGTCAGTCGAGATTTCTTCTGATGACGCAGAGCACAGTTCTCTGGGAAACGTAAAGACTTTCACCTTCTTTTCTTGACATGGCATAAGCCCAAAAGCCAATACAGTATCATGTCTATAAGCATCAATGGCGAACTTTCCTAAACATGATCTTCTTTCTATCAAACTAGTTAGTAATTACGTGTCTAATATAATCAGAAAGAATGCTTTCCCAGAGCCTACAAACAACACATGCAAGCTGACAAGTTGACACCGTGACTAACATCAATAAATCGGCAGGAGTAATGTTGCTGTTTATTAAGTTTCTGGGTCTAGGGCATTGTGATTCATCGCGTTTTGATTTCTCCGAGCTCGGTGATATTAGGACTCTTGGAGTGATTGTTCCTTCAGGATCTTCTTGCCATTCAGATAGTCATGTCCAATATATTCTTGTTAAAAAGTGGCTTATAAAACAATCACAACCACCACTACCATTACCAGTGTGTTCGTTACTACGACGAGTGAACAATATCTTCAGCTCAGTGATATTAGCCTTTTATGAACTTAGCAGAAGATTTGAATTTCATAAATATCTCCATTCTTCCTCTTGTCTTCGGATAGGTCTGCTTTGGCCCACTTTAAGCATCGTTCATTTTTGGTTCTTCTTCCTCCAGTCAGCTAGTACTTCTTCAACCTGTCAGAATGGGCTGCTTTGCGTTCTGGTGACCAGGTGTTGCCGGTCCGTTTTCTGCTCATTCGATCTTGGAATCCCTTAATTTTGTTGATGACCATCCTGTATTCTTGTCTATTGTATACTGCCTTCTGTGTTATGTTCTTTTCTTCCAGGTCCTCCTTGACTCCTTTAGGCCAGGTAGTTTGCGTCTTCCTTCTCTCCACGTACTCCAGAATTCTTTTGGCTGTCCTCTCTGTTGGCATACTTTTAATGTGTCCATAGAAGTAACGTCTTCTCTTTTTAAAGGATGTTGTGTTGTTCTCGGTCCTTTTGTATAGTTCTTCATTTGGCCGCAGTCTAAATTCTTGTCCCACTTTCTTAGGCCCTAGTATTCTCCTCAAGATTTTTCACTGTTTTTTCTTAATATTCTCTAGTAATCCTTTCCTGTTCAATGGGATGCATTCGATTGCATACAAACTTTCTGGCTTTATCAAAGTGTTGCAATGTCCGAGTTTCGCTGTGATTAAGATTGAATTGTTGTTATGGACATTTCGACATAAATGGTATGCTGTTTCCATCTTATTGCCCTGTTCTGTAACGCTATTCTTGGTAGTCCTGTTGGAGTTATCCACTCCTCTAAGTATTTAAACTTCTTCACTTAGTGACAATAATCTTTGTCAGGTCATTTTTGCTCTGAATTATTAGTTCCGTTTTTTCAAACAATATCTGAAGTCCTGTCTTTACAGCAATCTCTTGAAGCGTTTCAATCTGTACCTTATCAGTTTCTGCGTTTTCTGCCAGAACTGCCATATCATCTGCGAACGCTAGACAGTCAACTTGTGATTCCAGATCTCCCCAGTATTATCCCATTTCTCCCCCCTAATTATGTCAATCTCTTCTTCCACTCTCTGACCACTTTTTCAAGTATAACATTGAACAGGACTGGCGATTCCCTGTCAATCACCCTTGTCCCCTTGTCGGACACATGTTTCAATGTTAAATGGTTTTGACAACGTACCCATAAACTTTACTTGTGATGTAGTGTCAGTGATGGCTTCCTTGATTAAATTTTTAGTTTTTCAATTGGCTTTACGTCGCACCGGCACAGATAGGTCTTATGGCGACGATGGGTCAGGAAAGGGCTAGGACTTGGAAGGAAGTGTCCGTGGACTTAATTAAGATACAGCCCCAGCATTTGCCTGGTGTGAAAATGGGAAACCACGGAAAACCATATTCAGGGCTGCCGACAGTGGAGTGCGAACCCACTATCTCCCGAATACTTGATACTGGCCGCACTTAAGCGACTGCAGCTATCGAGCTCAGTAAATAATTAGTTTCCTCATCTACCTTAAATTCCTCCAAAGTGCTCTGCCAGACGTAAAGAATTTAACCTTATTTTCTTGACACGGCATAAGACCAAAAGCCTATACAGTATCATGTCTATAAGTACGGGCCGTGAACGCATCGATGGCAACATTTGTTCTGTCTCCTTGTTTGTGTAGTGGGTGTATTAATGCCGTTTTCCATTCTTTTGGAATACTCTCTGTCCGCCAAATGTCCTCAAACAGTGCTCCTAGTTGAGTCACTAGGTGTTCACCAGCATACTTCAATAACTCTGCGACTATTGATTCATCACCTGGTGTCTTGTTTTGCAGTCCTTTTATTATTCCCCTGATTTAATCCTTGTTGGGTGGTTTTGAGTCCAGTATGTTGTTCTTGGGTTTCTCAAATGCCAGAGTTTCTTCAGGTTTTTTTACAGTTCAAAAGTTTCTGGAAATATTTTTTAAGTTGTGGCAATTCTCTTCATTTCCCGTGATTAGATTTCCTTTGTCATCTTTTAAGCATATGGTTGGTGGTTTGTATTTTGTTAACTGGCTCCTGAATGTTTGTTAGAAATTACGTGTATTATTTTTCATGAAATCTTCTCTTTTCTTTAGTTGTCCATCGTAGTATTTCCTTTTTTCGCCTCTTACGATTTTGGAAGGTGTTTTCCTTTATGCTTTGAATGCCTTCCAGTCTTCTGTTTTTGTTGCATTTCGTTTCTTCCATGTTTGAGCTCTTTCTTTTTGTAGTGCTTCCTCACAAACTTCGTTCTACCACGGATGTTTCTTCTTTTTACTTCGTAAGATCGTTTGTTCCGCGGGTTCTTGTATTGATGTTCCCATGTCAGACCAACTGTGGCTTTAAATCCTGTTTATTCTGCTCTGGTATTCATCCAAGATCTGCTGATTTAGCTTCAGATCCTCTACTCTGTACCTTGCAATTCTTGTTCCACCATTCTTTCTCCTTTCTGGTGTTAGTTTCATCCTAACTTTGGTTGGGTAGTGGTCAGAGTCAAAGTTGGGCCCTCGGGCCACATATACATCTTGAATTTACCTGGAATCGTCATAGCTGATTGCAACATGGTCAATATGGAATCCACCCAATAATTTGTTAGGCGATCTCCACGTTGTTTGTTTCGTTCGCTTTTTTCTGGAACTTGGTGGGCATGATATTCAAGTTGAATTTCTCACACAACTCTATCAACGTCCTACCAATCATGTTTGTCTGGTTATGTGCCGCGAATTTTCCTGTAATTCTTGATGGTTCGTTCCTTCCAATTTGAGCAATGAAATCTGCTAGCAAAATTACAACATTTTTATCTGGAACTTTTTTCTATGATTTCTTCCAGGTCTTCCCAGAATTTATCTACACTGACTGACAGTGACAATGCAACACAAAGGAGGAGTGGTTCGAAAGGGATGAAAGATGGGGAAAAAACAGAGACGGCACGGATGAATAATTGATGTTTATTTCAAACCGATATGCAGGTTACACAATGCGCACGGCATCGACTCAGTAGGATGTAGGACCACCGCGAGCGGCGATGCACGCAGAAACACGTCGAGGTACAGAGTCAATAAGAGTGCGGATGGTGTCCTGAGGGATGGTTCTCCATTCTCTGTCAACCATTTGCCACAGTTGGTCGTCCGTACGAGGCTGGGGCAGAGTTTGCAAACGGCGTCCAATGAGATCCCACACGTGTTCGATTGGTGAGAAATCCGGAGAGTACGCTGGCCACGGAAGCATCTGTACACCTCGTAGAGCCTGTTGGGAGATGCGAGCAGTGTGTGGGCGGGCATTATCCTGCTGAAGCAGAGCATTGGGCAGCTCCTGAAGGTACGGGAGTGCCACCGGCCGCAGCACATGCTGCACGTAGCGGTGGGCATTTAACGTGCCTTGAATACGCACTAGAGGTGACGTGGAATCATACGCAATAGCGCCCCAAACCATGATGCCGCGTTGTCTAGCGGTAGGGCGCTCCACAGTTACTGCCGGATTTGACCTTTCTCCACGCCGACGCCACACTCGTCTGCGGTGACTATCACTGACAGAACAGAAGTGTGACTCATCGGAGAACACGACGTTCCGCCATTCCCTCATCCAAGTCGCTCTAGCCCGGCACCATGCCAGGCGTGCACGTCTATGCTGTGGAGTCAATGGTAGTCTTCTGAGCGGACGCCGGGAGTGCAGGCCTCCTTCAACCAATCGACGGGAAATTGTTCTGGTCGATATTGGAACAGCCAGGGTGTCTTGCACATGCTGAAGAATGGCGGTTGACGTGGCGTGCGGGGCTGCTACCGCTTGGCGGCGGATGCGCCGATCCTCGCGTGCTGACGTCACTGGGGCTGCGCCTGGACCCCTCGCACGTGCCACATGTCCCTGCGCCAACCATCTTCGCCACAGGCGCTGCACCGTGGACACATCCCTATGGGTATCGGCTGCGATTTGACGAAGCGACCAACCTGCCCTTCTCAGCCCGATCACCATACCCCTCGTAAAGTCGTCTGTCTGCTGGAAATGCCTCCGTTGACGGCGGCCTGGCATTCTTAGCTATACACGTGTCCTGTGGCACACGACAACACGTTCTACAATGACTGTCGGCTGAGAAATCACGGTACGAAGTGGGCCATTCACCAACGCCGTGTCCCATTTATCGTTCGCTACGTGCGCAGCACAGCGGCGCATTTCACATCATGAGCATACCTCAGTGACGTCAGTCTACCCTGCAATTGGCATACAGTTCTGACCACTCCTTCTTGGTGTTGCATTTGCTCTGTCAGTCAGTGTACTTTCTCTGGATTTTGTCGGTTGTCCTTATTTATTGGTGCATGTGCTTTTATCAGTGTATATTTCTTATTTTTGAGAGTTAGTATTGACATCCTTGGTGAGGTGGACTAGAATTATGTTATCTTGTCTGCCAGTGAATTGTGTACTAAAAATGCTGTTCCTAACATAAAATGACCTTCAGTGTTTTGTATTTTCTGTGCTGGTTTACCTGTATATATCCGATAGTGGTGAGTTTGTGTTGTGTCCTCGTCTCTGTATCTTGTTTTTTGTACAACTAACATTTTCAGTCGTTGTTCATTCATTACTTTAGTCAATTCCATTTGCCTTCCCATTTTCAACATTGAATTTACTTTTACTGTTCCTATGAATGTTCTGTGTCTACATTCATGACTTGTCTTAGGGATTCCAAGACACTCCCACTGGTCTTGAGCTGCGCAATGTTTCTGGGCCCCCGGATCTGAATGCCCAGCTTCAGTGTCTTTGCTACCACGAGAATTCGAGTTAATCATTTCACATTTTATGGCTGATACTTGTTTATAGCTAATGCTTCTAAAAATTTGCATTTCTGTCTGCTACGACTTGGTTCGCTGCATCAAGGCGGTTTCCAGGCCGCCCCCTATCACCACTCCACGCTGTTGATTGATAGTTCTTTCGCCTTCTCCGCCGTTGGTACTCATCCGCCTTCGAAACCGTTGACTATCATTGTCAGAGTGCTTTTTTGGCGGCACTCACTCGCCTTCTCACACTGCCGTCACTGGATTTATGTGGTATTTTAGAGACTCTGGTGCTACCCATAGTCCCACCACATCCTGGTAACAATGCCACTGTTGGTCCGGGACTGCTTATTCGTTAGGTTTCCCTGCTTATATCACAGCTGCGCTTCATATCTGGAAGGATGCCCACCATCCGCCACCCGTGGATCCGCCTGGTCGCAGTCAGCTCTGCGTCCCATATAATAATGGGCAGGAAATATCTCCATTATTAAAACTCGTATAGTAAAAAGATATCCGATATAAAAACATTAACATTTCTATTTCCTGTCATTATTGTTATGAGCACTTTTCAGATAGAACTAATATTTCTGGAGATATTTGGAAGTTTCTGAAAATAATAATCACGAATAGGCCTACCTCCCATTGTCATTCCTCGTACAGTAAAAGAGCATGAAACATAAAAGGACCGACCGAGCGAGTTGGCAATGCGTTAGGGGCGTACAGCTGTGAACTTGCACGAGGGAGATAGTGGGTTCGAGCCTCCTTGTCGACAGCCCTGAAATTGTTTTCCGTGGTTCCCCATTGTCATGCCAGGACAATGCTGGGGCAATGCCCTTCAGACCTGAATTTTTGTTTCATTAGAAATATTTTTCCATAAAAGCGAATTCCATGGATCATAAATAACACTTCAATGTGAATATAAGCTATTCATAAAGTATTTGTACAAAATTCTGTGCGTACACTCAGACCCAGGCATAGCAAAATTGTGTTCCTCCAGAAATGTTTGAAATCGAACAATCAAGATTATTTACAGGGAAATAATTAGTTAGTACACAGTTCAACATAAAATGTTCAGAAAATGAATGAAAAATGAAATTGTTCAGTTTTTTTTTACACAACTTCCTGTGGAATGAACAAACAAGCTTTTACTGGTCAGACTGAGCAGTAAATATGTGATCTCCCTTGACAGTCTGTTTGCTTGCATCTTGTGGCTTCTTTCTTGTCATCATATTGCGTAATGGACTCTGCCTTGTCTTACTGGACAACTTCCGCTCGTCTTTTCTCAGTATCAAGCCGTGATCGTCTTGGTGGAAGGATGGTTTTGGTGAAGAATTTGGTTTCCACGTCGTTCCAAATTAGGAACAACAGTTGGTCTCCTTCTATACCTTATTTGAGATTTATATGTCGAGATAACAATGTAATTATTTAGATCATTACTTTGTGGTACTTCACTGACCTCAGCACTCACTTCCTCTGCGCCATCAAGTACAACTTCATCTTCTTGAGTTTCAACTGCGGTTACCGTATCCTTGCCTATAGATGTCCAATTCCTCTTCATTACGGTTGGGGTGTCTAAAAGGACTTCTTTATCACTACCGAAGACTTCAGTCTCAGATTCCTCACCTTCTCCAATATGTTAAAAATTACCGATGGATAATTTGGGTCGCTGAAATCAAGTCGTTCAGGAACCACATTCATCTTCGATTGAGATAATAAAGGGCCTAAATCATTGAAAATATAAATAATAATCTTATGTGTGATAAAAACTGTTTTAAAACTCTATGTAACTTAACAGTTTACTAACAGGACACACACTGAGAAGTAACTGAACTTTGAGTTTATGAACTGCTAAGACATAGCTTGGGACCAGATGTACATTACAATGTACATTGAGTTTTGCCCACATAAAGCGGTATATTAAGCCCATTAAATTACATTGTTATGGTTTAATTATATTGTTATCTTGTTCATAAACATTCAAAACAAGACCATTATTGTAACTAAATACATATGTAGACAGGGAAACAAAAACACTAACATTCATCAGCATGACTTGTGTCCTCAGTCTTCTTTGTTTACAGTTGAAATTCTTATTTCTGATCACAGAGGGCAGCATCAAATGAAGTAGTGCATAGATCGGATGTACATTAGAGTGTACGAAAGGCCTCCAGCATCAAAAAAGCTACTGGGGTTTATAAAAGAGTCATGGTCTGAAGGGGTTAATTAAGACTACGGCCGCTTTCTTCCCATTTCTAGCCCCTTTCCTATCCCATCGGCCCAATAAGACCTATCTCTGGTGGTGCGACGTAAAGCAACTAGTAGAAAAAAGAGATTTTTTTACAGCTTTTATTATGTGCACTTAATTTATTTATTATCGCATGGCTTTTAGTGCCGGGAGTGATCGAGAATATGTTCGGCTCGCCTTTTGCAAGTCTTTCTACTTGACAGCCGTTGGGTGTTTGATAATCACAGGTAGGGAGAGGGTGAATGGATGAATCTCGACTGACCAAAAAATCTTTGTCATCATTAACGGAACTCGACAAACCAAATTACGCTGCTTGGTAGACACTCAAAGCACCTTGCAGAAATTAATATTGACCCACTGGCAACTATACGGTCTACATTCAGAAAGCAAATCAGTTCACATATTCACATCAAAGAACCCAACAGCCACGAACTTGAAACTAAAAAATGCTTGGACACAGTGCTAAATAAAGGTTCTACGAGCTCCTTAGAAGGCGAAACGCATAATAATAATAATAATAATAATAATAATAATAATAATAATAATAATAATAATAATGTCAACAACATACTGTACATTGAACGTTTCCTTTGGAGGCGTCGAAAATGCTGGAATTTGCCAATGCTGTTTTATATAATGACACAGATCTTCCGCATTTAAGAACCCGACTGCTCCGCGATTTAATCCAGATATCTTAGAGACAGGAGAGTGCCTCAATAACTTCGCTACGCAGTCAGTCACTCAGGATAGGATTGAAGTTTTTTGTTTCTGTGTCCGTTTGTTTTTACCATATATATTTTGTTGAATATACAGTATTTCCATGAAATATATAGGCCTATTTCCCTGGTAAACGAACAGAAATAGGTTTTTAGACCGATCATGATGCGTGGTTCTTAGCTCAGTATTGCATTGTTGCCACTTTATGCGTCATTTTTTCTATCCGAATTCTCTTTGTATTCACGCCTGACGATACCTTAGTCCTTCGAAAGATGGAACTTCCTTCTCAGTGGTATTTAATTGGAAGGTGTTGATTATCTTGTTTTATTTCCTTTTAAGTCATTAATCACCATCAACACTAACACTAGCTATGTTAAACTCTAATGATAATATGATGTTCATAATTTGCTCTGACAGCAACCTGATGATTTGCTCCTAAATATACCTTCATGGTGTGTAATCTGGGACAGGAAGTCACCGCCGGATCTGTTCATAATAAAATGTCAAACTAGTGATAAAGAGTGCGCTCAGAAACTGTCTTCTTACAACTCAGCCATATTGCGTTGATTTTTGGTTCATTACCAATAACACTTTTTAATGTTACCGGGCGAGTTGATCGTGTGGTTAGGAACGCGCGGCTATAAGCTTGCATCCGGGAGATAGTGGGTTCGAACCCCACTGTCGGCAGCCCTGAAAATGGTTTTCCGTGGTTTCCTATTTCCGCACCAGGCAAATGCTGGGGCTGTACCTTAATTAAGGCCACGGCCACTTCCTTCCGCTTCCTAGGCCTTTCCTATCCCTTCGTCGCCATAAGACCTGTCTATGTCGGTGCGATGTAACACAAATAGGAAAAAAATGTTTTTAATGTTATTGGTTTCACGTCCAGAGCCAAGATACTGGATTTTTGTCTTGTAAGAGTTATTGTACGTGTTGGTAAAAATGAAATGGCGTAGGGCTCTTAATGCCAGCAGTGTCCGAGGAACAAATGTCGTCGGAGAGACCCGGAATCGAACCTGTAAGCCCTTTACCACCTGACACTCAGCCAGGCAACTACATTGCTACTTATTTTGTACTCAAGAATCAGAATCACGTGAATACCACTGTTTCCAAGGTGTGTATCAGGCCACTATCAGCGACTATCCATTGCCGTAGTTTTATGACACAATTATAGCGATATTATGACATTTCAGTAGTTTAAACGAAAATCATAGGAATTAACTGTTGTACTGTCCAACTCAACTACACCTTCTGATGCACATTATTTAAAAATACAATTGCACTTGTTTCAAGTGACGTTGGTATTTGTTTATCTAAGTGGGTAGTTGACAGTGGTGTGATCAGCGAAGAAAGGTCCGACTCGTTGGTTGAATGTTCAGCGTACTGGCCTTCGGTTCAGAGGGTCCCGGGTTCGATTCCTGGCCGGGTCGGGGATTTTAACCTTAATTGGTTAATTCCAATGGCCCTGGGCCTGGGTGTTTGTGCTGTCCCCAACATCCCTGCAACTCACACACCACATATAACACTATCCTCCACCACAATAACACGCAGTTACCTACACATGGCAGATGCCGCCCACCCTCATCGGAGGGTCTGCCTTACAAGGGTTGCACTCGGCTAGAAATAGCTACACGAAATTATTATTAGCGAAGAAAGGGCCGATTACACGGTCTCTCATTACAGACAGGACACGATGGTTTTTAGAGCAGAATATATAAGTGCTACAAATATAATAAAATAGAGCGAATTCAGAATGGATGTTGATCGTTCCGGGGCTGGCGACTGTAGAGCGAAAGGAACTACTGCTGTATCTCCACGGACTGACTGACTGACTGACTGACTGACTGACTGACTGAGCAGTCACAGATTTACCGCACTACTGTTTCTGTCGAGAGGTTCAGATGACAGACTACTGAACGTACACAAGCAGTAGCTTCTGGCATCACCGAGTGCAGTCATATTTTGAACATGTACAGTAGTACTTATCCTAAGCAAAAAAAGACTCGAACAATCACACGTCATGACGTTTTATTTACAGAAAGAAATATAGTGATTATTGTTTGTTGGATTAATCATTGCCCCAGAGGAGTGCGACAGGCTTCGGCAGCCGGCACAATTCCTATCCTCGCCGCTAGATGGGGCTTCATTCATTCCATTCCTGATCCGGTCGAATGACTGGAAACACGCTGTGTATTTTCATTTTCATTGTTTGTTGGAGGAATCTATGGAAATCTCTGCCTTAGGATAGGAAGAAGTTAAATGTTCGTTTGTATAGAGTATTAAAACTATTTTTTGCAACTTCGAAAATATCGTTCTTGGAGATAAGTTCGTTTCATATTTAACAAGGCGGTAGTGGATATATCTGGACACATAATTACCAGTTATTATTTCATTCTTCAAAGGTGGCTTTATGGACTTCATGGCGTTGGTTGGAGTCAAAAATTAAAGACCATTATTATCGTTGCTCTGCGATACGTGAAAGACCAGCGTGAATAACTCAAAGCACCTTGTGTATAACAATTGTCCAGCCGACAACAAAGTTAATTTGAAAAGCTTTCTACCGGAACTGAAAGGGATTTACTCCTCCGGCGCAGAGTTGTCTAATTGGAGCGACAAACAAGCTAATCGAGGAACATAAAAGGCCGAGCTTCATTAGTCAGCATGCCTTTGTTCTTTGGATTTCGCACCTGTGAGCGGTAAAATATCACCTCTTTTTCTGTTGTTTGACGTATTTCACTTTCTTCCTCGAGGAGAATTATCCGAAATTTATACTATACTAGCTGTTGTAGGGGCAGAGTGGGGGAATTCCGATCACTTAAGCAATGGCTAATAGAAATTAGCTTATTTTCAGGAAAATGAAATGGACAATTTTTTACTGAAATGTTATCTTCTTGATTACACGTGGAAGTACGGAGAATATAATCTTATCAGAGAAAATAGAGATTATTACAATACCTACAATAGATCGCGGATGTTGTCGAATTGGTCCGATGGTTATAGGAATTTGTAGGTCAACCAATTAGTGTGGTCGAACTGGTCCGACGGTTAGCAAAGGGCCTGGGGTCGAACTGGTCCGACGCTAAAATATCAAAACCAAGAATCGAAGGAGCCTTATCGTCCGCTCGTATATTATACCAACTGTCCCAATAAAATGACACAGGCAATATAGTAAACATACTGAGCGGCCCTTCGGCCTTGACAAATCTATATAAATAAAATTGTATCTGTTTGTTTGTCTGTTTGTCGGTTCCACCATCACGTCGAAACGGCTGGATAGATCTCAACCAAACTTCATATTTAGAGTATACTCATCCCGGGGAAGGTTTCGATATGCATATCATTTTAAAATCTTTGAATACACGGGGGGTTTATAGGAAAACCAGAATGGTTTTTCCACCATCACGTCGAAACGGCTGGATAGATCTCAACCAAACTTCATATTTAGAGTATACTCCTCCCGGGGAAGGTTTCGATATGCATATCATTTTAAAATCTTTGAAAACACGGGGGGTTTATAGGAAAACCAGAATGGTTTTTCCACCATCACGTCGAAACGGCTGGATAGATCTCAACCAAACTTCGTATTTAGAGTATACTCCTCCCGGGGAAGGTTTCGATATGCATATCATTTTAAAATCTTTGAATACACGGGGGGTTTATAGGAAAACCAGAATGATTTTTCCACCATCACGTCGAAACGGCTGGATAGATCTCAACCAAATTTCATATTTAGAGTATACTCATCCCGGGGAAAGTTTCGATATGCATATCATTTTAAAATCTTTGAATAGACGGGGGTTTATAGGAAAACCACAATGGTTTTTCCACCATCACGCCGAAACGGCTGGATAGATCTCAACCAAACTTCATATTTAGAGTATACTCCTCCCGGGGAAGGTTTTGATGTGCATATCATTTTAAACTCTTTGAAAACACGTTGGGTTTATAGGAAAACCAAAATGGTTTTTCCACCATCACGTCGAAACGGCTGGATAGATCTCAACCAAACTTCATATTTAGAGTATACTCCTCCCGGGGAAGGTTTCGATATGCATATCATTTTAAAATCTTTGAATACACGGGGGGTTTATAGGAAAACCAGAATGGTTTTTCCACCATCACGTCGAAACGGCTGGATAGATCTCAACCAAACTTCATATTTAGAGTATACTCCTCCCGGGGAAGGTTTCGATATGCATATCATTTTAAAATCTTTGAATACACGGGGGGTTTATAGGAAAACCAGAATGGTTTTTCCACCATCACGTCGAAACGGCTGGATAGATCTCAACCAAATTTCATATTTAGAGTATACTCCTCCCGGGGAAGGTTTCGATATGCATATCATTTTAAAATCTTTGAATACACTGGGGGTTTATAGGGAAACCAGTATGGTTTTTCCACCATCACGTCGAAACGGCTGGATAGATCTCAACCAAACTTCATATTTAGAGTATACTCTTCCCGGGGAAGGTTTCGATATGTATATCATTTTAAAATCTTTGAATACACGGTGGGTTTATAGGAAAACCAGAATGGTTTTTCCACCATCACGTCGAAACGGCTGGATAGATCTCAACCA
The DNA here is from genome assembly GCF_040414725.1 of Anabrus simplex. NCBI lineage: Eukaryota > Metazoa > Arthropoda > Insecta > Orthoptera > Tettigoniidae > Anabrus > Anabrus simplex. Next base: position 469,332,104 of record NC_090265.1, on the reverse strand, counting down.
AATTTCATATTTAGAGTATACTCATCCCGGGGAAGGTTTCGATATGCATATCATTTTAAAATCTTTGAATACACGGGGGGTTTATAGGAAAACCAGAATGGTTTTTCCACCATCACGTCGAAACGGCTGGATAGATCTCAACCAAACTTCATATTTAGAGTATACTCCTCCCGGGGGAGGTTTCGATATGCATATAATTTTAAAATCTTTGAATAGACGAGGGTTTATAGGAAAACCAGAATGGTTTTTCCATCATCACGTCGAAACGGCTGGATAGATCTCAACCAAACTTCATATTTAGAGTATACTCCTCCCGCGGAAGGTTTCGTTATGCATATCATTTGAAAATATTTGAATATACGGGGGTTTATAGGAAAACCAGAATGGTTTTTGCACCATCACGTCGAAACGGCTGGATAGATCTCAACCAAATTTCATATTTAGAGTATACTCATCCCGGGGAATGTTTCGATATGCATAACATTTTAAAATCTTTGAATAGGCGGGGGTTTATAGGAAAACCAGAATGGTTTTTCCACCATCACGTCGAAACGGCTCGATAGATCTCAACTAAACTTCATATTTAGAGTATACTCCTCCCGGGGAAGGTTTCGATATGCATATCATTTTAAAATCTTTGAATAGACGGGGGTTTATAGGAAAACCAGAATGGTTTTCCCACCATCACGTCGAAACGGCCGGATAGATCTCAACCAAATTTCATATTTAGAGTATACTCCTCCCGGGGAAGGTTTCGATATGCATATCATTTTAAAATCTTTGAATACACGGGGTGTTTATAGGAAAACCAGAATGGTTTTTCCACCATCGCGTCGAAACGGCTGGATAGATCTCAAACAAATTTCATATTTAGAGTATACTCATCCCGGGGAAGGTTTCGATATGGATATCATTTTAAAATCTTTGAATACACGGGGGGTTTATAGGAAAACCAGAATGGTTTTTCCACCATCACGTCGAAACGGCTGGATAGATCTCAACCAAATTTCATATTTAGAGTATACTCATCCCGGGGAAAGTTTCGATATGCATATCATTTTAAAATCTTTGAATAGACGGGGGTTTATAGGAAAACCATAATGGTTTTTCCACCAGCACGTCGAAACGGCTCGATAGGTCTCAACTAAACTTCATATTTAGAGTATACTCCTCCCGGGGAAGGTTTCGATATGCATATCCTTTCAAAATCTTTGAATACACGGGGGGTTTATAGGAAAACCAGAATGGTTTTTCGACCATCACGTAGACACGGCTGGATAGATCTCAACCAAACTTCATATATAGAGTATAGTCCTCCCGGGGAAGGTTTCGATATGCATGTCATTTTAGAAACTTTGAATACACGGGGTGTTTATAAGAAAACCAGATTGGTTTTTCCACCATCACGTCGAAACGGCTGGATAGATCTCAACCAAATTTCATATTTAGAGTATACTCATCCCGGGGAAGGTTTCGATATGCATATCATTTTAAAATCTTTGAATACACGGGGGTTTATAGGAAAACCAGAATGGTTTTTCCACCATCACGTCGAAACGGCTCGATAGATCTCAACCAAACTTCGTATTTAGAGTATACTCCTCCCGGGGAAGGTTACGATATGCATATCATTTTAAAATCTTTGAATACACGGGGGTTTATAGGAAAACCAGAATGATTTTTCCACCATCACGTCGAAACGGCTGGATAGATCTCAACCAAATTTCATATTTAGAGTATACTCATCCCGGGGAAAGTTTCGATAAGCATATCATTTTAAAATCTTTGATTAGACGGGGGTTTATAGGAAAACCACAATGGTTTTTCCACCATCACGTCGAAACGGCTGGATAGATCTCAAACAAATTTCATATTTAGAGCATACTCATCCCGGGGAAGGTTTCGATATGCATATCATTTTAAAATCTTTGAATACACGGGGGTTTATAGGAAAACCAGAATGGTTTTTCCACCATCACGTCGAAACGGCTGGATAGATCTCAACCAAATTTCATATTTAGAGTATACTCATCCCGGGGAAAGTTTTGATATGCATAACATTTTAAAATCTTTGAATAGACGGGGGTTTATAGGAAAACCACAATGGTTTTTCCACCAGCACGTCGAAACGGCTCGATAGGTCTCAACTAAACTTTATATTTAGAGTATACTCCTCCCGGGGAAGGTTTCGATATGCATATCATTTCAAAATCTTTGAATACACGGGGGTTTATAGGAAAACCAGAATGGTTTTTCGACCATCACGTAGACACGGCTGGATAGATCTCAACCAAACTTCATATATAGAGTATAGTTCTCCCGGGGAAGGTTTCGATATGCATGTCATTTTAGAAACTTTGAATACACGGGGTGTTTATAGGAAATCCAGATTGGTTTTTCCACCATCACGTCGAAACGGCTGGATAGATCTCAACCAAATTTCATATTTAGAGTGTACCCATCCCGGGAAGGTTTCGATATGCATATCATTTTAAAATCTTTGAATAGACGGGGGTTTATAGGAAAACCAGAATGGTTTTTCCACCATCACGTCGAAACGGCTCGATAGATCTCAACTAAACTTCATATTTAGAGTGTATTCATCCCGTGGAAGGTTTCAATATGCATATCATTTTAAAATCTTTCAATAGACGGGGGGTTTATAGGAAAACCAGAATGGTTTTCCTCCATTTTCTTTTATACTATTGATTTTCTGTAAGCTTCGTTTACCGTACGTGAAACGTCTCTTCATTATAAACGACTTTCGTTATGTTCATAATTTACCTTACTCTTTACATGACGGAGAAATTTACAATTTTCTGCTGGTACCATGCTCTGCATTGAGTGACCGACAGACCGACAACGAACCTACAGGTTACCATGGCAACGTCTCTGACTGCATGCCAGCAGGGAAGTAACGTTTTGCCATTTTCCTCATCATGCTTTTAAATTCGTGGTTGTTCCTTAGGTAGAAGGCAAGAGAGGCGTCAATCGGCCTATCTGCGGGATATTGGCGGAATATCGTTGGATGTTATAACCGCCTTCGAATAGATTAAGTAATAACACCATTAGTCATCTTCTTATTTTTTGTTTACCTAGGAATCACTGGACCTAAATTTCTCCTCTGTTACCGCTTTATTATATCCATAACTCACACTAGCATAATTTATTGAGGGTCATTTGATTTTCCAATACATTAACTAGGCATTTACATATTTGTCGTTATCCGGCTGTCCTCAGTTATAATCCATTTTCTATTACTTTCAACTCTCTTAACTGTATTATTTTCTTCCTTAATTACGCCGTATGTACGCGAGTGCTACAAACTACTGGATGTATTTCCACCAATACTCATATTTAGAATACACCTGTCCTTGATAGGTTTTAGGGCAAATATTGTTTCTAAATCCCTGAACTGACTGGGGGTTTATACGAAACCGAAACAGTGATTTTGCACTTCCACAAAATATACACAACCAACATTAATTTAAATCTACCTGCCTTGGTAGAAATTTTTTTCTAAACCTTTTTTCTCATGTGCATCATTTCGATACGAGGATTAATAAGGGAGATATCATTAACGGACCGTTTTTTTGTACAAGTCCCAACGGACTTAACTCACGAGCGGGTGCGTGTAAAGCGTATTCCTTACAACTTGAAAACTACTGAAGACATTCGAACCAAAATTCATATTTAGCATCCACCTGTCCAAAGGTAGGTTTTAAACGTAAATAACATTTCATGTTCCGGAATGGACTGGCGGTTTATAGGGAACCGAAATGGTGATTTTACTCTTCCACAATATATACAGAACAATACCAACCTGACTGGAAATCGACCAAACGTGATGGAATTCTACCTCTAAACCTTTTTTTCATGTGCATTTTTTCGTCAGGAGGATTAATAAGGGAGATATCATGAATGGTCAGTTTTGCAGGTTAAGTCCAGCGGACATAGCCAAAAAGGTGTTTTACATGGAGCAGATTCCTTATCTATATAAATCAAATCGTAACGACTGTGTGCCTCTACACTGACTATTTTGGCGAAATTTTCGTACAGCTTTCCGTTTAAGGGGTAATAATGACCATCTGCATAATTTTTGGTTTAGTTTCCTGAAAGTCCTAATTTTTACCCGCTTCGCCCAAAATCCAGATTTCGGCATAATCTGCCAGAAGAAAAAGAAGATAATTGAAACTGCCAAAATTATACGTTTTAGCCTGTAACGAACGGAAAACATCCAAGATCATTACATTTTTCACTTTTTATCCCCGAAGAATATCGAAATATGCAGGCAATATTAATGATGGTGCAGACCTTCGGAAATTCCTATCACATAACAGATTGCACGATCTCCGTTCAATTTGGAATGATCTACAACCTTGGTCTTATGACTTTTTGCCGTATCTGTATCCCTTTTACGTTTGATTTTTCTCTATTAATGGATGTTAAGTCAATTTGGAATTTTCACATGCATAATTCATACCTTCGATTACTTATATGAAATACAGAATCATCAAACTCTTCACGAAAATTGGCCCACCCAGTAGCCATATATCAGCCAAATGCTATGTATGTAGCTGTCACATAATTATCCGAAAAGTAATGTAATGTGAGATAATCTTACAAGAACGTTACCCTGTTCCACGTTTCTAACTCAATCTGACCCAAGAATAGATGACATATCATAGGACCAGCCATTTAGGCCACTAAATCCGGCGTGTCTTATGGTATAATCCTTTGTCGATATGACGTACGTTTAGTAGCAGTTAATCTGTAAAATGAAGGTCTTCAATATTGTAAACACGCATATACTTTCGTATGTCGATCTATATATATTCACTGATGTCGATTTGTAGTGATCGAGAAAGGGTTGGTCTGCTATTGTAATCAGTACTCCCCACACCGACTTTGACTGGCAGTATGAAAGGGTTCCTTCTCCATCTCCTGTGTAACTGTCATTAGTAAGGAAGGTCTACAATTGTAATGAATAGTTCACTTCTCGATTTGACTTGCAGAAGGCAAGTGAGCATGCAGTTTTGTTTAAAACTCCCCTACCCGATTGTGTTTGGCAGTAGGCAAGGGTGCCCGCCATTATATCCTCATCTAAAATGTGACTGGCATTAGGCATAGTGGCCTGCTATTTTGATGGAAACTCACCAACTTGGTGTGACTGGCAGTAAGCTGGCTGGAAGTAGGAAAATGGGCCTGGCATTATAATGATAACTGCACAACTCAGTTTCGAGTGATAGTAGGGTAATTGCCTGCCATTATAATAAAAACTGTAATCTGTCTGGAAGTAGGAAAGGGGGGCAGCCATTTTAACGAAAACTCCCCAAATCGATTCTGTGCGCATAGTAGGCAATGGGGCCTGCAATTATAATGTAAACTTCCCAACTCGATTGTGAATGGCAGTAGGCAAGTGAGCCTGCCGTTATATCACAAATCCATAACAAACACTTTACATTGGAAACAACGTACGGGGACCTCCCCATGCTCTTTCTCGGATAACGCTAAGAGACATGCAATTTTAAAACAATCTTATTTACTACATGCACACTATTTACTTCGATATTCGAATACAATGTAGAATACCGTAGCGAAGCACGGGTACATTCGCTAGTAATGTATATACGTAGTGGTCTTTATATTAAGTTAGGATCGCCACATTTGACACGATTGTGTCTTGTCACCTTTTGGATATTTAAATTCTTAAAAAAAGACGAACTTAACATTTAATTACTCGTGCGGGGTCTTTGAGGCCCCAATTTCTTTTTTTTAAAGTGTTATATTTTTCCGAAGTGACTACGTGTGACCCTGACACATGCAATACCTTCATGTAGTGAGGAGGGGAGCTCAGTTCAGTAGTTGGCTCATTGTTGCCAAGTAACGTACTCAGTGAAGAGTAGTGACCAGGCCTGGAAGACCCCACGCGAGTAATTACGTATGAAAATAAAATAAGGTAACCCTTTTCATATTCCTACACATATTGCTTATAACTAACTATTTATTTAGTTTTGGCGATGTGAACGTGTAACACACATATTTTGTCCAGCATCTGAACCTCCTGTGATGTCTGGGAATTGTTAATATACAAGAAGTAAGCCTATAACCTACAGTATAAGGCGCTTCTACTTTGACATGAGATACAGTACAGCAATTAGAGCGATTGATTTTCTCTCATATTTCCGGGTTACTTCTAATTGGATTTCGCTTTCAGATGAATATGGATGGAAGGCACAGTCGTCAAGTACAGGATATTGAACAGTGGCTTTTAGAAGAAGAAGAAGAAGAAGAAGAAGAAGAGGAAGACGACGACGACGACGACGACGACGACGACGACGACGACGATGATGATGATGATGATGATGATGATGATGATGATGATGATGATGATGGTGTCCCAGTTGCTTCTGATTCTGATCCAGACTGTGAAATGTTCAGCAATCATAAAGCGGTAATATTGATCTCCAGCATACATCGTGATAGCTGTTGAAGAGGCCGAGAAGAAGAAATCGGAAATAGTTCTGTTTGATAACAGCACAAAAGGTGGTGTAGACACAAATTACAAGTTATGCCAAACTTACAACGTAGCACGACGAACCCAACAGATGGACACTCGTTGTTTTCTATCATCTCTTCAATGTGGTTGGTATCAACGATTTCGTTGTATTGAAATTCAATTCCAGCCACGAGAAAAACATGCTAAGGAGAGTGTTTTTGAAAGAGCTGGCGAAAGAACTCATGCAACCATGGCTTTTGGCGAGTGCTGCTATACCTAGCCTGCCTAGAAATATCAAGAAAAGACTACGTACAGATAATTATGAGAGGGAAGATGTAGAGGATCCATACACTTCAAGAAAGAGATGCGTGATTTGCCCTAGGTCAAAGGAGAGGAAAATAAAAATTAGATGTGAAAAATGCAACGAACATGTCTGTGGAGAGCACATAATGAAAATATGTGAGAATTGTGTGTAATATGAGAAAAAGAACACTGTCATGAACTTAATGTTACTTAATATTTATTGATTTCTTGTAAACATGCTTTTAATGTGGTACAGTGTTTGCAGTGAAATAAGATGCAATTTTATTGTAATTAGAGTATTTTTTCAATGCATATCGTCCCAGAGGCCTTAAAGACCCCACGCGAGTAATAAAGGGGGAAAACTGAGCGCGGGTATATAAAGATTAAAGCCACTCTCACTTGACATTAAAAACATTGTACGCTTCTATTAGTACTACACTGCACTGAGACTGAGAACTTACACTGTGTCTAGTGAAATGAAGCAGTTGTTGAGGGATGGGGGGTGGGGGTGGGGGGGTAGGTTAGTCGGACCAGTTTAAGCGCGACCTTTCGTTATGGAACAAAAATATCTTAGGAATGTCTTAATCGTCGGAACAGTTTGGTACTACCCATAGATTGCAGTTGCCCCCAACACATGGGTAATTTCAATAATCTATTTAGAGCCATAGGACCAACACAAACAAATACAAGTAACAAAGCACTACTTTATCACTCACTTAGAACAATAATCACACATTTTGGTGCGTCATAGCCTCTGCACGCTGTATGGGCCCAATCTCATCACAGAGTGCACCTATACCACAATTCCTGGTCCTGGCTTTCATCAACACAGGATGCACACATCTTTCCCGCTGCCAATTGTAGGGTATATGTCATAGCATTCATCGTTAGAGATCAAAAGATGCAACATCTTCCTCGGACGAAGTATCATTGATGTTAGAACTTACACCAGCTTGCCATATTGTAAATGACACATCTCCACCATTTAACGAATTTAGATATTAAAACTTTAACAAATAAACTCACATGATTACTTCCTCTGATGTCACATTCTGTAACATTTTGATGATAATTCATAAATATGTGTTGTTCACCTGGCAATTACCGACTCAGGTTCCTGATAAGAAAATATCGCAAAATACAGAACGTCCAGCACACTGCAAACAACCTGCTCTGTTAACATGACAGTTCTACGAGGAGTTTCGTTATTTTTTTACAAGTTTCTTTATGTCGCAACGACATAGATAGGTCTTTTGGGCGATGGTGGGCTAAGGAAGGTCTAGAAGTGGGAAGAGAGTGGCCATTACCTTAAGGTACAGCTCCAGAATTTGGTTGGTGTGAAAATGGGAAACCACGAAAAACCATCTTCAGGGCTGCCGACAGTGGAGTTCGAACCCACTATCTCCCGAATGCAAGCTGTTAGCTGTGCGACCCTAACCACACGGCTAACTCGCTCGGTGCGGGAGGTTTAAAACCCTTCCCTGTTGATGTCAGCACTAAACAGAACATGTTCTCAGTCTCGTTTCTGAATAAAAGTCTTGATCACAGGAAAAAAAATCGTCTATATTTGTGTTTTCAAGGCTGAACAACATCGTTCTGGACCGCCCTTAACCATTCATACTCAGTGTCTATTTTAATGTACACGCCCATTGTATATTATTCTAATTCTTCTCCTACCATCGAGTTGGCCGTGTGGTTAGGGGCGCGCAGCCGTTAGCCTAGATCCGGGAGATAGTGGGTTCGAACCCAATTGTCGGCAGCCCTGATGATGGTGTTCCGTGATTTCCCATTGTCTCAGCAGGCAAATGCTGGTGGTGTACCTTAATTAAGGTCACGGCTGCCTTCCTTCCCACTCCTAGGCTTTTCCTAACCCATCGCCGCCACAAGACCTATCTGTGTCGGTTAGACGTAAAGCAAATTGTAAACTGTTATGCCTTTCAGCGTTCAGTCTCCAAGCCTCTGTGGATTTACTAAACACCACTATAATTTTCTATTTGTAACTAGTTCTGTGGAATCGTTTCGTTCTATACCTCTTATTTTTAAATCGTTACAGACTGAGTCCAACGTTCGCAGTTTTGGTCTCGTTCTACTCCTCTTATCCTTCATAACAGAGTCCATTCTCCTCGATAACATACTCTCCTCCCTTCGCCTCACATGAACACACGGTTTATGCGTACAGCTTCATCCATCGCGTTCATTCCTAATTTATCCTTTATCTCCTCATTCCGAGTACCCTACTGCCGGTGTTCCACCTGATTGTTCCAGCAATCATTCTTGCTACTTTCATGTCTCTTATTTATAACTTATGAATAAGATATCCTGAGTCCACCCAGATTTCAATCCCGCACAGCAAAGTTTCGTCCGGGGGCGGACTTCCTTCTTACAGAACACTTTTGATCGCAACTGAGAACTAACTGTATTATCTTTACTGCACTTTGATTCAGTTTCATTACAATACTACCATTCTAGGAGAACACACATCCTAAATACTTAAAATGATCTACCTGGTCCAGCTTTGTATCCCCAATTTGACATTCAATTCTCTTGAATTTCTTACCTACTGGCATCAGTTTAGTCTTGTAAAGGCTAATTTTCATACCATGCTCATTGCACCTATTTCGTTACTACATGTCCACCTAACTGAATCCCTCCCTGCCACTTTATACCTTTCAGCAGATGATCCATGTAAACTACGAAAAACAAAGATGAAAGATTACACCCTTGTCTAATCGCTGTAAGTACTCTGAACCAAGAACTCATTCTCCCATCAATTCTCACTGCAGCCCAATTTTCAACATTAATGTCTTTGATTGGATTTAATAATCTACCCCAAATCCCATAGTCACCCAGTACGACAAACACCTTTTCCCTTCATACTCTGTCATAGCCTTTCTCTAGATCTACGAAACAGAAATATAACTGTATATTCCTCTCGTAGCATTTTTAATTGCCTGGCGCATGCTAAAACTCTGATCCAGACAGCCCCTCTGTGGTCTGAAACCACACCGGTTTTCATACAACTCACTCTCAACCATGGATTTCACCCTCCCTTCCAAGATGCCAGCGAACACTTTGCCTGGTATACTCATCAATGACATACCACGTTAGTTGTTGAAATCCTTCCTGTTACCTTGCTTATAGTTACTGCTTTTGTCCAATCTGAAGGCACCTTACGAACACTCCATACTAATCTTTATTACTTTATGAAGCCATTTTATCCCTGATTTCCCATTATATTTCACCACTTCAGGTCTAATTTCATCTATTCCTTTGTTTTATGACATTGGAGTGTTTACTATCCTTTCCACTTCACCAAGCGTAATTTCACCAATATCATTGTCTTCCTTCCCATGATCTCGGTTGTTCGCAACGACACCAGGAATATTTCCTTTTACGTTGAGAAGATTTTCAAAATATTTCTTCCACCTGTCCAGTGATTCTCTGGGATCAATTACGAGTTTACCTTAATTACCCAAAACACTATCCATTTCCATTTCCCCTCTCTTCCAAAGAAAGGTCCAGAAAGGTTTCCCTGCTACATTATCTAGCCTTTTGAGCTTTTTACGAAAATCTACCTGCGACTTCTTTTTGCATTCAACAATCTGAAGGCACCTTACGAACACTCCATACTAATCTTTATTACTTTATGAAGCCATTTTATCCCTGATTTCCCATTATATTTCATTTCTAACACGCCTTATTTTTACGTTTATAAGCTACTCTCACTTCATCATTCCTCTAAGATGTTCGCTTTTCTTGCATTTTTTACACACAGTTATACCTAGGCATTCCCTTTATGTTTTTATTACAGCATCCTGTATATCACCCATTCTCTTCCTACATACTGAACCTGCATTCTGTCCGTTGTTTGGAACTTTTTACTAATCATATCCATGAATTTCTGTATAATTTCCTCGTCCTGGAAATTTTCTACCCTTATTCGTCGGCAGACAGATTTTACTTTCTCTGTCCTAGGCCTAACGTTACTTAGTTCATTGCTGATTAGATAGTGGTTTATATAATCGAAAATCCCAAGAAAACCCGAACACTTCTAACAGATTTTCGGAATTTGAAGTCGGTTAAATATAGTCTATTAAGAATCTGGTGCCCCGACCCTTCCATGTGTAGCAGTGAATAGCCTTATGCTTGAAGAATGTATTCGTAACTGCTAAACTCATACTATCACAGAAAACGCATCCCATTCCTATTAGCTTCCATATCTTTCCCACATTTACCAATCACCCTTTCATATCCTTCAGTTCTAATTCCAACTCTCGCATTGAAATTACCCATTAGCACTATCCTATCATCGCTGTTGACCCTGACTAAGGTATCACTCAATAATTCATAAAACTTATCAACTTCATCCTCATCTGTATCCTCACTTGGTGAGACAATTCTCGTCCTAATTCCTCCAACTGCAAAATCTACCCGCATCATTCCCTCATTTACGTGCCTAACAGAAACTATGTTGCGTGCAATATTATTCCAGATGAACAACCCAACCCCACACTCCACTCTTCCCTTTTTAGCATCCGTCAAGTACACTTTATAATCTCCTACCTTTTCATCAGTATCTACCCATACCCGAATATCATAACTCCTTGCACATCCAAATGCATCCTCTTTGCTTACTCAGCAAGTTCTACTTTCTTTCTTCCGTAAGCTCCATTAATATTAATAGCTCGTAATGGAATTTCATTTCGTTCGCCAAGTTGTTTCCAAGGTGTCAGTGGTGGTGGTGATTATTGTTCTAAGAGGAAGTACAACTGGGCAACCATCCTCTATACAAGGTGTCACTCGCCTGTCAAATGGGAAGGGTACTCCGTTACTCCCATAGGTCCGAGGCTTGCTTAAAATGTTACGAGCGTGCTCGATGAAAATTCTGTACAGTAGGATGCTACCTTACTTACACATAGTCCAAGTGAGGATCTCTCCTGTAATGGTTTAGGGACCACTGGTGGATTGCATAGTCCTAGCCATCTGAGCACAAGGAAAGCCATAAATCAGAAAGTATCCAAGATGCCCAATCCCATTCCATAGCAACTGGTATTCCGACTGTCAGGACCACTTACTAAGCCGCTCAGCCGCTTTTCATGGTTTACGAACTAGAATGTGACTACAGTAATCCACACCATGAACCACGTTTAAAAAATCTTCACATAATTTTACAATTTTCGAAGGTCTTGGAAGGGATCTTTAATATCTCTGCTTATATTTCTGGTAACATATCTTATGTAATAGGCTAATATTTCACGGCCTTTGTCCCAATGATAATAGAATTTTTCCACGAATTCAGGTTTGCGGTTTCTCGGGCTTGTAACCCCGTGATCTAATTGGGTTTGAAACTCCAGATTCTACATTAAACGTCTTCATAGCGATGCTTGCCTTAACGTAGAGACAGACTGATATGAAATCTGTGTAAAAAAAGTTATACCGAGCTCGGTAGCTGCAGTCGCTTAAGTGCGGCCAGTATCCAGTATTCGGGAGATAGTAGGTTCGAACCCCACTGTCGGCAGCCCTGAAAGTGGTTTCCCGTGGTTTCCCATTTTCACACCAGGCACATGCTGGGGCTGTACTTTAATTAAAGCCATGGCCGCTTCCTTCCCACTCCTAGCGCCTTCCTGTCCCATCGTCGCCAAAAGACCTATCTGTGTCGGTACGACGTAAAGAAACTAGCAAAAAAAAAAAAAGCTATAATGGGCTCACTGTCTGTAATTTCGTTTGCATTTGCCAATTTTCAGATATTTATCTGTTTCAGGTCAACTCAAGACCTTATCAATGGTTTTTTTATTTTTCGTGTTTGTTTGTTTGTTTGTTTGTTTGTTTGTTTGTTTGTTTGTTCGTTCGTTCCACCATCACACCGGAACGGCTTGATAGATTTCGACCAAACTTCTTGTTTAGACTATACTCATCCCGGGAAAGGTTTTGAAAGGCATGTGACTTATAAATCTCTAAACACGCGGGGGGTTTATCGGAAAACAAGAACAGTTTTCTTCCATTTTCTCTTATGCTATTCATTTTCTGTAAAATCCGTGGAATATATATAAAACGTCCCTTCATTTTAAACAACTTTTGTTATGTACATAATTTCGCTTGCTCTTCAAATGACGGAAAAATATGTATTCTCTGCGGGTCTCATGCTCTGCATTGAGTGCCCGACAGAGCGACAACGAACATGCAGGTTACCAGGGCAATGTCTCTGCTTGCCAGCAGGGAAGGAACGTATTACCATTTTCGTCATCATTCCTGCAAACTCGTGGTTGTTCCTGGGGTAGAAAGCAAGAGAGTCGTCAGTCGCCCATTCTAAGGGATATTGACGGAATACCGTTGGAGATTGCAATCGACCTCGAATAGCATTAAGGGGCGCTGTAAATATTTGAACAGTACAGCGGAGTGTAGCCCATTATTTCACACCGCAACGTGTTTCCTGGCGTTAGCTGTAATTTTAATAATAAATAATAATGTTATTTGCTTTACGTCCCACTAACTACTTTTACGGTTTTCGGAGATGCCAAGGTGCCGGAATTTAGTCCCACAGGAGTTCTTTCACGTGCCAGTAAATCTACCAACACGAGGCTGACGTATTTGAGCACCTTCAATTACCACCGGACTGAGCCATGTTCGTACCTGCCACATTGGGGCCTGAAGGCTAGCGCCTCAACCCTCTGAGGCACTCAGTCTGGTTGCTTCAATTTCTACTGTATTTCTATTCTACTTCACTTTTCCGCTTTAATTTCTTGAATCCCGCGTAAGTTATAACACCATAAGTCATATTCTTATCTGTTTACCTGAAAATCCCTGTGCCTAAATTTTCCCTCTGTTGCAGCCTTCTTATATCTGTGTCTCATACCATCACAATTTATCGATGGACATTTTATTTTACAATACATCAACTTGGTACTTTACCTATACGTTCTCAGTTTCAATCCTATTTTCTATTAATTTCAACATTCTTAACTGTATTAATTTCTTCCTTAATTACTCTATGTATGCTAGTGCTAAATCCGAAACACTGACACACTTTTCTTTGAGGAATTACTGCAAGCTGTTCAAATGTATAACTTTTGTCCCCGAAAAATGTCGAAATATGGATGCAATTTGAATGACGGTGAAGACCTTCGTTTGGGGGCAATTGGTGGCTAAACGGTAAGTCGTATCACAAACCCCTAGCATAATCCTCCATTCAATTTCGAGAGATCTACAACTTTGGTCCTCTGACTTTGTTTCTTATCTCTTTCTCTTATACGTTAAATAGAGCTGTATTTCTCGGTTCCAATTTAAGTTTGAACTTTTTACACGCATTTGCTATCGTTTAACACACTTATAGTTAAGATAGAATCATCACATTCAGCATGCACATTGACAAGACAAGTGGCCATATGTTAGCCAAATGTTATGATTCCAGCTGTCACATGAGTATCAAAGAAAGAAATTATGTGTGAAAACTGTACCCAAATTTCACCCTATTCAGTAATTATAACTCGATCCAACCAATAAATATAGGGTTACGAGAAAATGTCACACAACCATCCACGTAGAACACTAAAAGAGGCGTCTGATGGTGAAATCCGTTTGTCGATGTGTCTTACAATTTCAAAGCAAAAATAACGGTCTGCACTTATACACGTGTCCATGCTTATCTATATAAATAAAGTTGTAGGGGGTCCGCTGTCTATAATTACATTTGTATTGTCAATTTTTGAGATATTTATCCGTTCTAGGTTAACCTCAAGAGCGTATCAGTGGTTTTAATGTTTCGTGTCTGTTTACTTGTCCCACCATCACGGCGAAATGGCTCCATAGATCTCGACCAAACTTCATATTTAGAGTATACTAATCCCAGGAGAGGTTTTAAAGTGCATATCGCTTAAAAATCACTGACTAGATGGGGAGTTTATATGAAAACCAAAACAGTTTCTTTCCATTTTCTCTTATACTATTTATTTTCTGTAAAATTCGTGGGCTATATGTGAAACGTCCCTTCATTAAAAACAACTTTTTGTTATGTACATCATTTCGCTTACTCTTCAAATGACGGAGAAAATTACTAATCTCTGTGGGTCTCATGCTCTGCATTGAGAGACCGACAGAGCGACGACGAACATACACGTTACCATGGCAACGTATCTGACTGCCTGCCAGCAAGGAAGTAACGTATTGCCATTTTCATCATCATTCCTGCAAACTCGTGGTTGTTCCTTGGGTAGAAAGCAAGAGAGACGTCAATCGGCCATTCTGCGGAATATTTGCAGAATGCCGTTGGAGGTTACAATCGTCCACGAATAGCACTAAGGGGCGTTGTTACTATTTAAACAGTGCAGCGGAGTGTAGCCCATTATTTCACACCGTAAGGTTTTTTCTGGCATTTTTTATAATTTTTACTGTATACCTGTTCTTCTGTTTTTTGCTTTAATTTCTTTCTCCTGCCTTGCCTCTTTAGGCTTAAGTATTAACGCCACAAGTCATCTTCTTGTCTCTTATTTAAGAATCCCTGCGCCTAAATTTCTTCTGTTACCGCCTTCTTATATCCGTAACTCATACCATCACAATTTATTGATGGACATTTTATTTTCCAATACAGGCACTTGGTATTTACATATATGTCCTATCCGGCTGTTCTCAGTTATAATCCTTTTTTCCTATTAATGTCAACTTCCTTAACTGTATTATTTTGTTCCTTAATTACCCCGTATGTATGTGAGTGCTAATCCAGACACCTGGACACTCTTTTCTTTGAGGAAAAATTCCAAGCTCTTCAAATGTATAACTTTTGGCCCCGGAAAATATCGACATATGGATGCATTTTAATTAAGGTGCAGACCTTCGTTTCCGGCTGGTTACTGGCTAAACAGTAAGGCGTATACAAAACAGATAGCACAATTTCCGTTCAGTTTGGAGAGATCTACAACTTTTGTCCTATGTCATGTGTCGATTGTTGATACGTTACCTAGCGCTGCATTTCTTCATTATAAACAAATCCCTCCAACACGACTGTGACTGGCATTAGGAAAAGGGGTCTATATGATGAAAACTCTCTATCTCTACTGTAAATGGCAGTTGCCAAGTGAGCCTGCCGTTATGGTAGAAACTCCCGAACTCGACTGTGATTGGCAGTAGGAAATGTAGCCTGCCATTATCAACAAAACTGCATACATTACATCGGAAACAACGTATGGCGTCCTCCCTGTTTTGTTTCTCGGATATTGCTAACAGGCATGCAATTTAATATATTCTTACTCACTGCCTTTACAGTAATTTGCAGAGAAATTCGTATACAATTCGTACGCAGCGAAACACGGGTACATTTGCTAGTCTACAATAATAAGCGTTACATTGCCATCAGCAATACCCATGTACGTAACAAACAAGAATCAACATTGGACGTTATAGCCGATTCATTTCTCCGAAAATGTGATGAAAATACGTCGTATCATACGATATGTCGTAATAAGGGACGTCGTATTAAGCGGGATTTTAAGGACACTCTTTATATAGGATTTAGACGGGACCGTTAGATTTCGCCGTTATATCCAGCACGTCGTTAAAAGCGATGTTGCAAAAAGCGGTTTCGACTGTATATATTGTTATAATCTATACATATTCAAATTTCACATTTAGAACTAAACTTCGTGTAAAGTAAAGCAATTGAGAGATATTATATTATTCTAAAGTGATAAATATCCACCTTTAAAAATAATAAAGGGTGAACTATCGGAAATTACATTTTAAAGCACTTTAGCTACCTAATTGTTTGATAGCGCTAAGTGATGTACGTTGAGTCCTCAGCC
Source organism: Anabrus simplex (assembly GCF_040414725.1). Lineage (NCBI taxonomy): Eukaryota > Metazoa > Arthropoda > Insecta > Orthoptera > Tettigoniidae > Anabrus > Anabrus simplex. The sequence continues at coordinate 469,315,511 of NC_090265.1, read as the reverse complement.
CAATAGCTGGTTTGATGCTGAACAGCTCCACCATCATCTGTCATTGATGACCTAGGCGTCACTGAAAAGGCATAGTAGAGAAATGAGGAGTGAGATAGTTTCCCGTTGATTTCCTCATTGAAGCAGAAATAGTTGTTAGGGCCTACATATCAGCTGCCGAACCCACTGAAATGCACGCAAGAACCTTTCACACAATTCATAGCATGGACTGGCTTCATAAGGAATGGCATTACTAGCATATTTCACACATCAGTCACTTTCATATCATCGAAGCCAAGCATGACACTGAGAGTGGCCAATGAAAGTATCAAAGGCATAGTTTTCTGTAAACGCCAGGTTTTCCCAGAAAAGGCAGGGGACTAAGTGATGGTGATAGTTATTTCAAGGGAAAGTACAACTAGACAACCGTCCCCACTTAACGCTGGTCAGATCAGAAAAATGGGAGAGATGTCTTCATTATACATCATGACAAGTCTATATTTCCATATGTAAGTACTTCTTCTTCTCCTTTTCCTTTCTTTGCCTTTGTTCCGGTTATCTGCGGTCGGTATTAATTTGGATTAAGTCTAGCTTTAAGGTTGGATGCCCTTTTTGATGCCAACCGTATAAGCTGGGATGTATACAAATTAGCACGTTTCCTTCTTTATTATTATTATTATTATTTGCTAGTGGTTTTACGTCACTCTAACACATAGGTTTTCGGCGACGTATGGATGAAAAAGGGCGAGGATTGGGAAAGTAGCGTCTGTAGTCTCAATTAAGGTACAGCTTTAGCATTTGCCTGGTGTGAAAATGAGAAGTACAGAAACCTACCTTCAGGGCCACCGATTGTCGAACTCACTATCTCCCAAATGCAAACTCAGAGCTACACGATCCTAACCGCACGGGCAACTTGCTCGGTTTCGTCTTTCTTTTGGTAGTTACGTAGTACAATATGTTGTGTGTAAATGAATATTATGTGTATTAACATTATCACAAACACCTAAACCCCGGGCTAGAAGAATTGATTAAATGCGGTTAAAATTCCTGGCCCACCGGGAATCGAACTCGGAGTCCTGTGAACCGAAGGCCACTACACTGACCACTCACTCAAGGAGCCGGGCCTATGTAAGTAATCCAATCGGCAAAATAATATGTCGTACTCTGCCACTACCAAGATGCAAACCTTGGACCTTCTACTTTGGAGGCTCAATTACTAATTGCTCAATCAAAACACCTTTTAATTGCTTTTGGCGAAGCGTGTGCTTATTCATAGACATTGTTCCTTATATTGTCTTATACACTGCATATAAAAATTAAAATTATTTCTCTCATCCTAATACGATTAGGGAATATTTAATTTAATTCGCTATCACGGATGTCAAACTTAAAGCATAAAAGCGTTGAGCACAGAAAGTGATTTCATACAGGAGTAGACAGGACCTTAATTTGAAAGGATGACTTATCAGCGACAGATTGCCTACTGGTGGTATCGAGCTACACATCATTCCACCACAGTTGATTGCTCTTCGAATTTCACTTTCAATTCTGTAAGCCTTCCATCTTAGTTTCTTCTTCGTTCCATTACCTTCCCTTTTCCTTTTCTGCTACACGCCGCGCTTCGTTGTGTACGCTGCTTCCATTTTAAATAGTCTCGTTTCCTCCTCGCTCCCTTGATATCACGAAATAAGACACTGCATTTTTCTTGAATGGTTATATCTTTATTTACTTTCTACGAGTTGAAGAGCGTAATATACATATTGAATGTGACTGTGTCTGTCACACTTTCTCGGGGTAATTTATGTGAATGCATCGTTTCTACTACCAGAGTTACTGAGAGTACGTTGTAATAAGAATGGATCTTCGTGAGGGCTGTCGAGCAAGAGGCTCTAATTAATGTGTTAGCTGCTATAGGGGGCTGGTCGTCTGATCCCGTGCGCGGGCGTATGAGGCACTCACAATAAACATGAAGGCAATTACAGGCCAAATAATAGGCTCTTTCGCTGAATTTCGCGTAGCCAAGGCCGTCTGATAGGCTCACTCGTTGTTCTCCCGCAACTCACTCATGACTCGCCGACTGTCTCGCGACTGCCTCACACTCAAGAACCTGTTTATTGTAAACTTGCATTCGGGAGATGGGATCTGAGCTCCGCCAACGGGAACCCTCAGGATGGCTTTCCGTGGATATCCCATGCTGGTGATGTTCCTTAACTAAGTCACTGAAAACTGCCAACTCAGTTCTGTTAGCTCTTTCCCATTTTACTGTCACCAAACATGTGTATGTTTCACAGCGATGCTAAACACAGAGATAAAAGGGTGTTACCTTATAAACTGCACAGTTGATGTGGATACCCATGGCTCACAACGGAACTGGATACGTACACCAGGTTTGAATTCCATCAGTTTCGTATGCCGGTTTCTACCCGGATTCTAACATTCCTTGCACACCTTGTTTTATGTCTCAAGACACCTATCCAAATGGTTATTAATTTATCACTTCCCCATAATATGTTGGATATCTTAATTTTCCTTATGCCTCAACAGGGCACCCTATTCAGCAATTCCTTATATAAATTTTAACTCATTTCACATCATCGAGAATTCTTCGCTGTATCCGAGTCACGTAATGATTCCTATTTATGCGTTTCTTCCAACCAGGTCTTAAATATCAGGTTTCTCTTCTGATAAATATTCCAGATATTCTATATGGTGCTGAAAATAATTCTTGATTATTTCCCTAGAATTCCTTCTCTTCTTTCATGTTATTCTTAAGGAATGTCGTTTCTGAGGCTGTGGGTCTGATATCCCGTTTCGTGTGTACCGACTAACTTTCTGATACATTTAGCAAAGTTTGGAGGTGCACTATGGAAGGTGGACTGGGGTTATCTCATACACCTAAGATGTATAAGAAAGAAGTAAGAATCTTCCTAATGAAACTATATTCTAATTAAAACATGTAATAAATATAAAACGTAAAGGCTGGTGACCATACGACGAAATACATTCATAATAGTAATTAACAGTATTCACGTCCGAATCCTTCACACTAAGGATTTACTTTCGGTCTTATTTCAGTTATAATACATTTGATTGTGTTTAATTGTCCTTTATCTAGTATTAATTACGGTAGCGTTAAGTATGATTCTAATGTATACTAATTGGTTTAGTGTAAGAGAAGGCGTAATGACCTTAACTACGCCAATAAATGCATCTATCTATCTATCTATCTATCTATCTATCTATCTATCTATCTATCTATCTATCTATGTATCTATCTATCTATCTAATTCGTGAAACCTTGAGAACATTTGCATGTTCTTAAGTATATTGTAAGCAAGCTCTTCCTAATCAGTACTTCCAGATTTCGATGGGTGTTCGTTGTTCAATAAATCAACCTCTATAGCCGTGTGGAGTCATTCAGACGGTAGAGTGCTAGTTTTCTGAGTCCAAGCTGATGATTAGAACCTGTCACAGTCCAATGATGTATCAAAGTAATCAAAAACCTCAGCCTCTTCTCGTAATATATACTAGCAAGTAAATTAATGCCTTCGAGACGGAAATCTGCTGAGTCTCTGAAAACTGTAAGAGTAGTTAGAGAAAACTATTATTATGATTATATTATTAATTATTATTATTGTCCATTCATATTTGCAAAATTTATGTATAATTTACGTACTCTGTTATTTAGGATGTTATAAATGTTTGTATTGATGTTATCAATATTCTTTCCTTCAATTTGACATAATGAAATTTGTGTATTTTGTTCAATTGTCCACGAGTCACCCTCGAAAACATTCCTTGATTCGCATATTTTGTAAGTAAACGAATTTATTGATTCTCATTTCTATTTCTTAGTGGCAAAAGTTATTAGACAGTTTTCGATCCACACGCAAGTACTCAAGGCTGATGATCAACATAACCCATTACGATGAATAAAACACTGTACGATTACAATCCGTAAAATATCGTATATGTCTGATTAGAGTGAAACCATGGCCACTCATTTAATAATTCAAGAGTAGTTATTGTGATAATGATTCTCGCGTTCTCAGAATATCGATACCTAGTCAATGAAATTCTTTTCTTTTCTTACATATTCAATGGATCTCAATACTTGAATCTATATATTTTCTATTTCTTGTCTTTTCCATAGTTACTGGGGTTGGTACTTTGTGTAGATTTAACCTAATTTTATAGCCGGATCCCTTTCCTGACAGCAACCCTCTATGGAGTCATGTATTCACTATTGTGTGTTTGTGTGGTAGTTTGTAGTGTGATGTAAATGGAACACAGGCACACAGCTGTCGAACTACGGGAATTAACCAGACAAAGTTAAGATCCCTGACCTGGCCGGGAATCGAACCCCGGGCCCTCTGAACCGAAGGCCATTCAGTCAAGGAGCCGGACTATTGAATCTGTCGGCAGCCCTGAAGATGGTTTTCCGTGGTTTCCCATTTGGACACCAGGCAAATGCTGGGGCTGTACCTTAATAAAGGCCACGGTCGGTTCCTTCCCACTCATAGACCTTTCCTGTCCCATCGTCGCCATAAGACCTGTGTCGATGCGACGTAAAGCAACTAGCAAAAAAAGAAAAAAAAATCTATTTACATATGAATCTACGACCATTCTAAGCGAAATGCCACTCATTGCTCGTGATATCTCAGGAACCAGCTTAGAGAGATGAGACTGAAATTTGGCCGTGTTTCTTGTATGTCATAAGCAGGGCTACAACGTATATGTAAATACATATCCTTTTATTACAAAAGATGGTCATTATTTTTCTTAAACTTCTCTCTGTTACTGATACGTTATTTGTAATACAGACTATACAAATTCATTTGACAGATTTATCCATATTTCTGGGTTTAGCACATATTAGCATGGAAAATAAATATCATTCCAATCATGGCAGTTGTGAATGGAATATTCAAGCATATTTTCTGCAGTAAAGAAAACCATAATTCTTCTCGTTTTCAGTGACAGAAGGTATGCAGGTAAAATTTACTGTTATATACAAAAATACTGTAGTTTCTGAACGCAAAGTGTTTGAGAAGACAAAGAGAGAGTAAGAAGTGTGCTGCTATAACTTGAACAACAGCAGAAACCCCTTTGAGTCAGTTAGCATGATAATCCCTCTTTCAGCAGTAAAATATCAACCTGTTCGTGTGATGTTGCCACCACAAACATACCAAAGAAGCTAGATCTACAGTTATCAAATATTATGTTAGTAGTTTTTAAAATGAGATCCTAAAAAGTAATAAATTGCAGTAGTTAAATCTGTACTTATTTCGTAGTATTTCATATATTTCTCGTATATATGCACATATTTTGAATTGTCATACTCCTTGGATGAATGGTTAGTATTGAATCCTTCGGGTCAGAGGATCTGGTTTCGATTCCCGACCGGGTCGGGGATTTTAATCACGTCTGATTAATTCTTCTGGCTCGGGGATTGGGATTTGTTCTTGTCCCAAAATTCTCCTTTTCATATTCAGACAACACGCAATAGTGATTAAATCCCTCCACGTACAATAGGGTTGGCATCAGGAAGGGCATCCGGCCCTAAAATAGGACTAAATCCACATGTGCGACTCAGTTCGCACTCGCGACTCCACAGGTTGGGGAAAAGCGGTAGAAGAAAGAGAAGAAGATATGCACATATTTTGACTATTTTTAATGTGTGTATCATTACAAATGTAAAGTACGTATGAACCCAAACTCCGGTCATAAGTAGGAACAAAGACACTTTTTTCGAAATTTTCAAACCTTAACGCGAAATATAAAAGGGAGCATGAACACGAAAGTGGACAGTTTTGGAGTGACAAGTCGCAGGCTGTTATGATAGTGAACTTTTACGTACCTTGATGGCGTACTTTATATGCTACTATGGAAAGCATGCAATTTTTAAGATTGAGTAGTTGGCAACACTGCTTCTCGTTTTGTTGTGTTGACTGAAAGTGAATGATCCTACATGTTTGATGACGTAAAACGTTTTGGTGCTCCATTACTAAAATATGCATTATTTAAATATGCTTGTGGAATGTGCATTTTATAAGCATGTAATGGATTCTCACCATGTGGCGGCTATCAGACAAGACGTCCAACTTCATATCAGAATGGTCAATATTTTGGTTTTGGGACCGCGAGGCCCTGGGTTCGGTTCATGGCCAAGTCGAGAAATTTCATCCTTAAACAGTTCGGGGACTGGATGTTTGTGCCCTGCAATTCATATAGGCCTACTACACACCGAAATGAAATGGCGTATGGCTTTTAGCGCCGGGAATGTCCGAGGACATGTTCGGCTCGCCAGATGCAGGTCTTTCGATTTGACTCCCTAAGGCGACCTGCGCTTCATGATGAGGATGAAATGATGATGAAGACGGCACGTACACCCAGCCCTCGTGCCAGAGAAATTAAACAATGATGGTTAAAATTCCCGATCCTGCCGGGAATCGAACCCGGGACTCCTGTGACCAAAGGCTGAAAGTGAATGATCCTACGTGTTTGATGACGTAAAACTTTCTACTAAACACTAACATGTACTTTCCTATACACGGCAGATGCTACTACCCACCCTCATGAGAGTGTTTAGACTACAGGAGCCACATGAAATTATTATTATTATTATTATTATTATTATTATTATTATTATTATTACTAACGAGATGTTAATTGCGTAGGTGAGGCGTTAGAGTGGGTGTAGTGAGCTACGTATTTTACAGTTGCTGTAGGTATAACTCGTATTCTGTAACACTGACCAGTGATTTCTCTTACAGCAAAGCTTTGGCTAAGATAATAAAGAACAATGTGAAGAAAAAATCAACTGCAAAGCAAAGAAAGGAGGACATCATGAGCGCTTCCTCCTGGTGTTTCTCCGGACATCCTAAGAATCAAATATATGTCTCTCTTTTATTTTGTTTTTTATGAACAAACATCCCTCCACGTGGGGTTGGCATCTGCAAGGGCATCCGGTCGATGCTAACAGATTGGGAAAAAGTCCAGGAAGAAGAACAACAACAAGGTCGGGGAGAAGATTTCAAAGCTTGTATTCGGATGTAGAAATTATTCAGAGACCTGAAGAGGTGTTGTATACAATTCTGCACATCAGACAGACCAAATTTCTGCGCTGATGCAGCCATAGCCATGAAGACCTGGCTGGCCATCTCTCAGCTTGTCGAAATAAGGGTACAAATTTTGTTTTCTACATGGTTAGAAGTTTATGCTGCTGTATAACTCTGTGGTACCTGTTGTATACAATCCAAAAGTTAGTATTTGATAGCAGAACTCAGTTCACCAAAATTATAATTATGCACGTCAAAATTTTTATTTTCCATATCACATTTCAGAAAACAATTATTTTATAGCATTCGGTAGAACGTAGCGATAATAAAACTGCGTTGAAATATATATATACTTTTTTCTGTACAGCTCACAGCCTGGAGGCGTTAAATCCATGTTGAATGCAGATATGTGTGCTCAAGATGTGAAATATAATGTTACTGTACAAAACATATTGAAAGGTTTCGTTCTTCCAATGCAAATATTACCTCGTACCAAGCAAGGCAGTATTATTCCTCATGTATTGAATCTCGTTTCGTTTATTCTTTCGTATACTCCAATTATTTTCGAGTTCTAGGAGAGTTTCATATTTTGATGACACACGTTTGCACTCTCTATCATCTCAAATTGTCTCTGTGTCGTTAAACCACCTATAACAGCATTCCTTTCTCCTTTCTCCCTTTCTTTATTTAAAAAGCGTCTCAAGAATTTCATCTCGTCATATACAAAGGAATGTGGGGCCATTGTACTCCACAACACTTCCAGTAAGAATTACGATCGTCAGAATATCTTTCTCATACTTCCATTTTCTAATGTTTACGCTGATGTAAATTTCTTTACTCATGACAAGGACTATTAAACGTGACAAAATAAGCATCCTCTGCCCCTGTTATTATTATTATTATTATTATTATTATTATTATTATTATTATTATTATTATTATTATTATTATTATTATTATTATTATTATTGGCCCCGTGGTGTAGGGTAGCCGTATGAGCCGGGTTCGTTTCCCAGCCAGGTCAAGGATTTCTACCTTTATTTGAGGACTGGTTTAAGGTCCGTTCTGTTTACGTGATTACAGTCGAGGAGCTATCTGAAGGTGAGATAGCAGCCCCGGTCTAGAAAGCCAAGAATTAAATGGCCGAGAGGATCCGTCGTGCCGACCACCCTACACCTTGTAATCTGCATGCCTTCGGGCTGAGCAGCGGTCGCTTGATAGATCAAGGGCCTTCGGGGCTGCTGCGCCATGGGGTTTGGTTCGTATTGTTATTATTATTATTATTATTATTATTATTATTATTATTATTATTATTATTATTATTATTATTATTATTAGTAGTAGTAGTAGTAGTAGTAGTAGTATACCTTTATCTACAGTATAACTCTTCTGGAGCCCTCCATGGAACGTCTCACAAGCATGACTTACTGAGCTGTAACTTAAGAAACTGATTGGGTAGATATGAACTTTGTAATATATTCATCCGCTGTCACTATTTCTTGATGGCTGGAACATTTTCTCACAAGTCTACTGGCACAGATTAGAGCAATATGTACGTAGCTTCCACCGAAGTCTCAAAGTCTCAAGCTTATTATTATTATTATTATTATTATTATTATTATTATTATTATTATTATTATTATTATTTTGTTGCTAGTTTTACGTCGCACCGATACAGATAGGTCTTATGGCGATGATGGGATAGGAAAGGCCTAGGAATGGGAAGGAAGCGACCGTGGCCTTAATTAAGGTACAGCCCTAGCATTTGCCTGGTGTGAAAATGGGAAACCACGGAAAACCATTTTCAAGGCTGCCGACAGTGGGATTCGAACCCACTATCTCCCGGATGCGAGCTCACAGCTGCGCGCTTCTAACCGCACTGTCAACTCGCCCGGTCTCAAGCTTACTGATGGCTGTGACAGTACATTGTAGAAGCTGCTGACATATGAGTGGCAGTGAATGATGCTATTCAGAACATGACTAGTGCGTATGGATGTTATGGAAATTGCTACTTATTTGGTCAGTCGTTCTGCAAAGCACTTTCTTGCCCAGTGAGGAAATCAATGGCAAACTACCTCACTCCTCATCATGCCTCATTATGGCACTGGCTATTCCTTTCTCTATAACGTATATATTTCTGTGCTACTACAGTATTTGAGGGTCCAACCAATCTCTGGCCTGAAGACATGACTTATATAAAGCTCAAAAAAGAATGAGCGCATGGTTTCTGGCATTTAATGTTTCATCAGACGTAATCATTATAATCAAAATATAATTCAATTCCCATGTGGATACAAGCCTTATGGATAACCACAATCCCGAGCGAGTTGTCCGTGCGGTTAGGGGTCGCGCAGCTGTGAGCTTGTATTCGGAAGATAGTGGGTTCAAACCCCACTGTCAGCAGCCCTGACGATAGTTTTCCATGGCTGCACATTTTAATTAAGGCCACGGCCGCTTCGTTCCCACTTCTAGTCCTTCCCTATCCCACCGTCACCATAAGACCTATCCGTGTCAGTGCAACGCAAAATAGAATAATACAAGCACAACAAACATGAATGCTTCTGAGAAAAGTATACCTACGAGGAACAATACACAATACCATGCGCTCTGAGCGAATGTACAGGGTGACCCAAAAGTTCATTAACATTTGACATGACAGTACTTCATGGAATATTGGAGATAGAGGGGCAATAATTGACACACATCATTGTCATGACACGAGGTTGTATTGATACCCAAATAAAGTGCACAAAATGACCAATAGATGCCGCTTCATACAATACGCAAGCAACAATTAATATAACAATCGAGTTTTAGCAAAGACGATGTTCTTTATAACACACGCTCAACATGTCGGCCGTCATTCATCAACAATACTGTACAGCATATCCGTAGGTATGGTGAGAAGTTGCCGCTATTACTGCTACTAACCATCTTCATTCCTCTCCTGAAGGGGGAGGCGGGCCTCCTAGACGGTGACACCGTCTCTCAAGCTAGGAGATGCTCGGAGAAGGTGAGAGGTTTGGTGGCCGTGGCCTATACTAGGAACTGTCCCGGCATTCGCCTTAGTGCAGGAGAATGGAAAACCACGGAAAAGCATTCTCAGAACAGCTGACGGTGGGGATCAGCCCCTTTCCGTCTCCCGGACCAGCCGCGGCCGCTTGTGGTTCGAGACCCATTCTGCATCCTTCGACTGACCCCGTCGGATGTTGTCTTTTAGTATCCCTAATGAGATCGGACGACTACGGTATACTTGCGACTTCCGGAAATCCCACAACCAATAATCACATGGATTGAGGTCGTGGGACCAGGGAGGGCAAGCATGACATGCCGCGATTGCAGGCGCATCTGACGCCCTCGACGACGACGACGACGACGAACCCGGTCTTGAATGCCCTATCTTGAGTTTATTCCCTGACTGAATGGTTATTTGGGTTTCGGGTTAGAGACGGAGTTGGTGGTATCATGGCTGACCAGTGTGTGGTCTAGCGCAGTGCGCTGTCTAATTCAGGATAACCTTGGGCCTTTTGTGTTTTAGGCCCTCGGTTTCGTAGTTGCCGAGTGTTGTGATGAGGGGATTGCCCGCATGGGGTATCTTTCTGTAGAATTTTTCAGCCATGCTCCGCCTTCTATCCCTGAGGGTTCCAATGTGGCATTCTTCATGAATGTCGACATTGCGCACGTACCAATCAGCACCCGTGATAAGGCGAAGTGCCCGATTTTGAACGGCCTGCACCCTATCCAAGTGCCAATCGGCGGCAAAGCCCCATATAGGACAGGCATATTCCAGTAGCGGTCGTACAAGTGTAGTGTACAGTAGGAGCTTGTTTCCTGAGGATAGGCTGTTTTCAGCTTTTAATAGTGGGAATAATTTAGAGACCCTGCTGTAGGCCATGGCCGAGATTTGTGATATATGCTGCCGAAAGGTCAATCCTCGGTCCGACAGCTCCTTTTATACCGTACACGAGCCTCATGCGGCATCACTGACGTATTGCTGTCCAGCGCCATCTATTGGCCTGTTTGAGTACTCGTTTGTGTCAATAAAACCCAATCTCATGTCAAATATTTGTGGCCATTTGTACCTGACGTTTTGCTGTTCAGTGTCATCTGTTGGTCATTTTGTGTACTTTATTTTAGTTCCAATAAAACCTCATGCCGATCACGTGTGTCAAATTATTACTCTCTACCTCCAATAATCCGTGAAATATTGCCTCATCGAATATTAACGGACATTCGAGTCACCTTTGCATTGAGGATATAGCTTTCCTTTTTGTAGTAACAAAACGACTGTGTCCAATAATGTATGGAACTCAATATCTAATAAGAAATATCATTCATCATCACAGCTCCAGGAGTGAAATGCCTTTACTAACTGTTTCTCTAGCACGATTGTCGACTAGAATATGCGCACATTAGAATACGTACTAGTATTGGAAAAGTAGAGGTTATAAGAGTGATTTCTAAAGCACAATAAGGCTGTGAGTGTAACGATCTGTTTCCTTTGTCCTCAAAGCGGAGAGAAAATACAGACAAGAAATGGTCACCTACAAAGTATTATAAACGATATAGCAAATTACGATTAATTTCACAATCACTAGATAGGGTGAATGTAATCTTTTCGTGGTTTCCTCTAAATTATTTATTTTTTTGAAACACAGTTTTTATATCCATTAGCAGAACTATTTTATGATTCAAATCCTACTTAAAAAAGCAATACAACCATTAAATTAATACGAATGCAATATTTTATAGATAAATCTGGTTGTTAACCTCATTGTTGTTGACGTGGTAGCCTAATTAATTTTATGTTAAATGCTCTCTAAACATATTTCAGTATCCATACGATTTATTTATTGTATTTAATAAATAACGCGATGATTGCCTTTTACCACTATAAAGTTCCGTGAACTCATTATATGGAATGTGAATAATACGATATATTTAGATTCATATTTATAAAATAATAACCGTTTGAAATGAACTGAAGTATTTCTGTTAAGCTTCACGGCTGTGTATGGCGGAAAATACGTAATGCCAATTAACAGTTTGATATGGCATGGATTCAATAAGAACTTAAAAAGTAGGTTTGCGATTTAATTGATATTTATAGGTATTTTGTTGTAATTAACTCCAGTGATTCAATTTGTGTAGGTTCATATAATTTTTCTGGTGCGTTGACGTCGCACTAACACATCGAATACTTTCGGCAATGTATGGATGAAAAAAAGGGTAGGAGTGAAAATGTAGCAGCCATGGCCTTAATTAAGGTACAGCCTGATGTAAAAATGGGAAAACCTGGAAAGCCATTTTCAGGGCTGCCGACGGAAGGACTCGACCCCATCATCTACCGAACGTGAGCTCGAAGAAATGTAACCAGAACGCGCAGCCAACTCGCTCGGTGAGGCTCATTATTACCACGTGTTTACCTCTGTTATTGTTGTGCCAGGGTACATTTATATGAGCAGTGGATTGGGGTAAACTGTTCTCTTGAATATATTAAAATGGCTCTGCTTAATCCAAAGTCCAATAACAACCTTGTACATTGACCAGAGGAATGGTTTCTACAACCATATAGGTACTCTATCTTGGATTTATTGACCGGGTTCACTGCCTCTCAAGTGGGGTTAGTTCTCAGCTAATCTCACAAAGGTATGTTGATTTGTTTCCATCCATTAGATAAGGGTTTTAGTCCCTCTTTCGTCATCGATGATATGAGCACGAAGATCTCGCTTCTTAGTGTATGTAGCGTGTATACTGAAGAGCTTTAGGCCATCTTAGAGGCTCTGCAGTTTGCAATGCGTGATGAAAGAAGCAACTTTCTTACGTGTACCGACTCGTTAAGCTCTCTGCAGTCTATTGAAGCCTGCTTCACGCAACACCCACTGGTGCAGCAGATTCATGACTTTCTAGCCAGGTTAGATGATGCTGGCACCAGAATCACTTTCGCGTGGCTTCCAAGCTACGTTGGGATTGCGGGAAACGAACGTGCGGATGAAGCTGCAAAGGAAGCGGTACTTTTACCTCCAAGACCTGTCAATGTAACTGCTAAACATATTTGTTCTCAGCTACGTCGAACCATCTTGGCGTCCTGGGAATCGGAGTGGCTAGCTATCCGAACTCCCAACAAGCTGAGATCAATTAAGAAGACAACTGCCGTGTGGCGGTCCTCTTTCCGGCCTTCACGGAGAGAGGCCATAGTATTGTGTAGGCTGAGGATAGGTCATTAACGATCTACGCACTCTTGTCTCCTAAAGAGGGTGCCGACTTCACCGTGGCCCAAATCCTCACAGAGTGCACCGATCTCTCTGGACTAAGACGGAGCCTCGGCCTGCAGGAAACACTCGAACGCAAACTACTGTAGCCGATGACGCGACTGCTGCTGATCTCGTCATCCGCTTTATGTGCGACAGTGGACTAATCAAGGGTATATAAATTACAAGTGAACTGTTACTCAGGGAACGCCGCTTCCCTTTTGATTCGTTAGTAATTTTTAGGCCTAATTCAATAATTTTTTTGTTTTATTTTGTACTGCGTTTCGAAATTCCGTTGTTGAATAAATAATTTTGTTTTTATTTTAAATTTCTTTCCCACTAATTGGTTCATAGAGGATGGTTACCTCATTGTACTTCCTCTTAAAACACCAATCAATCACCTCCACAAGAAGATAATCGAATCCGAGGCTACGTCAATGGGCTGGCAGAGAATGGTGGTTTTGTTGTTTTGGTGCTATGCCACGGGGTAGGAGTATTGTCTTGCTAGAAGTTCTCATTTAACCCGGATAAAACAACACATGTGTTTATGGTATGCAAGGGTGGATTCATAACCGAATAGGTCACGAATTGCTTTCATATGCAATGGTGATTTCTGAGAGTGTCTCGGAAACATTCGTTGCACTATAACACAAGCGCTGTCGGTGTCCTTCCAGCAATGGTAGCAGTGCGTGTGTTATCCAACAGTTCTCTCCTAACTCGCCAATGTTCTACCGTTCGATGAAGCAACTCATCGGAGAAAACAACAACTCAATTCAACTCAATCGATACTGATCTGCATTTAGGGCAGTCGCCCAGGTGGCAGATTCCCTATCTGTTGCTTTCCTAGCCTTTTCCTAAATGATTTCAAAGAAACTGGAAATTTATTGAACATCTCCCTTGGTAAGTTATTCCAAACACTAACTCCCCTTACTATAAACGAATATTTGCCCCAGTTTGTCCTCTTGAATTCCAACTTTATCTTCATATTGTGATCTTTCCTACTTTTATAGACGCCATTCAAACCTATTCGTCTACTAATGTCAATCCACGCCATCTCTCCGCTGACAGTTCGGAACATACCACTTAGTCGAGCAGCTCTTCTTCTTTCTCTCAATTCTTCCCAACCCAAACATTGCAACATTTTTGTAACACTACTCTTTTGTCGGAAATCACCCAGAACAAATCGAGCTGTTTTTGTTTTTATTTTTTCCAGTTCTTGAATCAGGTAATCCTGGTGAGGGTCCCATACACTGGAACCATACTCTAGTTGGGGTCTTACCAGAGACTTATATGCACTCTCCTTTACATCCTTACTACAACCCCTAAACACCCTCATAACCATGTGCAGAGATCGGTACCCTTTATTTACAATCCCATTTATGTGATTTTTTTTTTTGCTAGGGGCTTTACGTCGCACCGACACAGATAGGTCTTATGGCGACGATGGGATAGGAAAGGCCTAGGAGTTGGAAGGAAGCGGCCGTGGCCTTAATTAAGGTACAGCCCCAGCATTTGCCTGGTGTGAAAATGGGAAACCACGGAAAACCATTTTCAGGGCTGCCGATAGTGGGATTCGAACCTACTATCTCCCGGATGCAAGCTCACAGCCGCGCGCCTCTACACGCACGGCCAACTCGCCCGGTATTTATGTGATTACCCCAGTGAAGGTCTTTCCTTATATTAACACCTAGATACTTACAATGATCCCCAAAAGGAACTTTCACCCCATCAACGCAGTAATTAAAACTGAGAGGACTTTTCCTATTTGTGAAACTCACAACCTGACTTTTAGCCCCGTTTATCAACATACCATTGCCTGCTGTCCATCTCACAATATTTTCGAGGTCACGTTGCAGTTGCTCACAATCTTGTAACTTATTTATCACTCTATAGAGAATAACATCATCCGCAAAACGCCTTACCTCCGATTCCACTCCTTTACTCATATCATTTATATAAACCCTTCTTCAATCAGTACAGTTCTGATTCCGATACTTCTGTGCGTGTTGTGGCCCTTTCTTAGCATTGCTGCAGTTACCATCTGTTCACTTTCGAGACCTATACGCAGCAAGTTCCGCTGAACTATCGCCTTAGACAAAAAGCTAACCAACTGCATCGAGATTCAACTCCTTAACAATAAGAACAGGAGGCAAGTACAAAATTAGCTATGCCACACAGCTATTCACTTATAATACGATGGAAAATTCGATGGAATCACAGCTTATGTGATGGTTGGGGGAGCAGAACGTGATAACCAAATGATATCATTACTGTTTTATCACCACAAAGGTCACAGTTCGAATCCCAGCCAATACATTTTTGAAATGAAGAGTCACGTCCCTGTGGTTCAGATTCCACGTAGAACTGCTAACTTGCTTTGCTAATGTCTCCAGCCAAGTTTGGTGCTGTTCGCAATTACTTGCTCCATGCTTCTATCCTTCCTGTCCGATCTCCCTTGGTCAAATTATATCCTTTCCTAACCCTGAAGCTAAAACATTTGCGAGATTTGGGAGTCTTCCATCATTCCACATTTAATAATTTGTATTTTAAGTGCGTTTTGATTTTCCCTCTATCACTCATAGGACTAATGACATCTTAATGTTCCTTAAACTACTATTTCATGGGCAACAACAATAGTAATATCATCACAGGCAGATGAGGATGGATATTTTAAACGAGAATATCACCCAAATTCAGTCTCATTGATGTATTTCTACCACCACAGGGAGAACATCCCGAGCTGCCTGTTCATCTGATTGCAGAAGTTCCTCTGAAACGTGTAGCATCCAACACGTCTCTTTTATCTCCCACGCGCTTGGCTTGCCATTGTGACTCCATATATACGGGATAAGGAACATTTTACGTAAAGGGGGTGTAAAATATGATACACTCTGTGGCAGCCACTAGGAGAATTCCATTTACAGCCCCCGTTCCATTCAATAATACAATAACTTCTTTATCACCAAGAACATTATTTACCTGTGGTCTCTACGAAACAGCCAGACCAGCAATAAAAAGTTCTCCCATAACATAAATACCCAGCATTTTTCTAGTAATTTGTGCTTGTCCGACAGCGTGATCTAGGGTTTAGCAAAGCAGATTTCTCGGAGTTGGTTCCTGAATCCTTCATGGAAGATTTTTGAGTGCTGGTATCAGGGTCGGATGAAAACTTCCGATAACTGAGTTTACACCAAAAATGATAGTCAGGCCAGTATGTTGGCCTTCGGATCTCGTTGCCGTGGATTTGATTCCCGACTGCTTATAGAAAAATAATAAACGGCTAATTTCTATGACTCGGGGCCTGAGTGCTTGTGCTATCCTCGTAATTCCTGTAACTCACACACCACATTATCCTTTATAACAATTACACTCAGTTTCCCATACATGACAGATAGGGATGGGTTGCGACTGGAATCGCAAAGAATCGATCCCATATTCATTGCAAGTTAAATGTAACGGGAGACAGGCACGCTACCAAACAAGTTGCGTACTTATTAGAAATGCGACTTAATTCCACAGACTTTATACGTCTATACTAGCGATATTTGAAAAACACATTAGAAGCAGAACACAGTATGAGCATGATTAACATCGTTGATTGCTACACCCAGGTACCCGATTCCGAGGAACTAGGAGCACCATCTATGATGCAGATAGGTAAACACATGCAGCACGAATGTGTTCTGTAATGTGAGTTCGTTTTGGTTTATAGCCAGGTCACTCTACAAGCCATACCTGCTCTCATTACAGCATCCCAGAGTTATATATTCTAATACGATTGTAATTCGATCAGAAAACTATTCTCTGTTTTGAACTAATCAAATTGTATGGATGGCCAATAAATCAAATCTTGTACTGGGATTATGATATAATATAATACTACTATTTCATCAAAATACAATTGTACTAAAGAGACAACCTTAGCTAGGGTTAAGCAGTGATGAAACAAAAATAATAATTCTAAACGTTTCTCATAATAATATTTAGTAGCAGTATGAAATGTTTATGCCTTTGCTGGCAGCACCTAGTGTTTACAGTGCACTATGTCTTCTGGTATAGGCTAGAGCAATTTTGTTACTTTCATAGATCTGTCTATGTCTTACCCTTGGCTTTGACAATATCAAAGTGACTGAGGTATGAGCGATGCTAGTAATGACATTACTTATGCAGCCAGTCGCTGCTATGAGTCCCTGTTATTAATGGTGTGAATATGTTGCCCACAGGGTCGGTTGATGTATGCATTTCAGTGGGCTTGGCAGACTGATATGTAATAGCAACTCTGGCTCGTAGTGATGGAACATTCGATTCATTTCACTGAATCGATTCATTTGATTCCGTTCACGTTACTGAATCGATACAGTGATCCAATTCACGGCACATTAGAATCACTGCTCCTACTGCATCTGTGTAATATGTACTGGTAAGACAGCAGCAACAGCATTCATTGTTCGCTGCTGCCATCTGGTCTTCATACTATGAACTCCTTAGAAAAAAATGCTAGTCACTCTAATACATCGACGGTTTCCGGCGACGCAGGATGGGAAAGGCCTTGGATTAGGAAGGTAGCAGCCATGGCCTTAATTAAGGTACAGTCCCAGGATTTCCTGGTGTAAAAATGGGGAAACTACGGAAAACCATCTTAACGGCTGCCGACGGTGGGATTCGAACCCACCATCCCCCGAATGCAAGCGCATAGCTACGCGATACTAACCGCACGTCCAACTCGCTAAATTATTTTTGAAAATATGTACTGTATTTTTCTATCAGCAGAGGATGTTTTTAAATCGTCATATTTTGTAGAGGCTACCCGAGATGTACAGTAGCCCACTGGTTTTATGATTCAACATACTGTTGGTTAAGTTATTGCGTCAGTCGGCTCACTTACTGTCCACATATTATTGAAGTCTTGTGCAACGATGTGACATACGAACTGAGACAATACTGAGCCGTTCTTCCCAATATAAAACAGGTACTTTTGAGTGATCATGAGCATGACTCATAGTCATAGGGCAGACTAGAGTCGAGTTTAATTCATTGTCAAATGTCAACTAAGTTATAATACTAAGATTCATTAAACTAATAAATAGTATAACCTAATAGCCTACCTACTTACTAGCTACTTTAGAATTATGTTTTGACTACCTTTTTAACACTGAAAATAAATCCTTCTATTATTTAAACCTCCCTGTAAGAAGAGGACAGTGAATGCAAGTGGGTATTATTTTCAAATGAGCTGAGCTCGGGAGTCCATTTAGCGTACGATTCTTTCAGTGTACCATGGTTTTGTATGTATTGCTTCAGAGGAAGCCCGGGTCTCCACCAGTGTCCACTGTCCAGTGTGCCGATAAGGAGCCGTGTGTATCTTGTGTCTCACTGAGCCGTGCTCGTTCACGATTCTTTCGGTGTGCCATGGCTCACTGTATGTCTCGCTGCAGCGGAAGCTCGGCTCTCCGCGTGTCCAGTGAGCCGATAAGGAGCCGTGTATATCGTGTGTCTCACTGAGCCGCGCTCGTTCACGATTCTTTCGATGTGCCATGATTCACTGTCTCGCTGCAGCGGAAGCTCGGCTCTCCGTCAACGTCCAGTGAGGGCGCCACTCAGCACTGTCCGCTGGGAGTAAGCTAAATCGCGTGTCGTGAGCTCGCCGTTCATGTGGATCGATTCACTCGGACACTTGAATGAATCGGTACACTGCTTCGAATCATGAATTCAGTAACCAACACTACTGGCTCGGTGAGGAAAGCAACGGGAAACTACCTCACTCCTCATTTCCCTAGTACGCCTGTTCAGTGATGCCTAGGCCATCTATAACAGCTGATGGCAGAGCTGTTGAGGATCCCACCAGCGGAATCGCTGACGGACTGAACATACATACATACATGAAATGTTCATTCCCATCTGTATCGGTGCGATGTAAAGCAAAACTGTAAAAGAATAGGAATATTCATTGCAAGTTAAATGTAATGGAAGACAGGTACGCTACCAAAGAAGTTGTGTACTAATTAAAAATGCGTCTAAATTCCACAGACTTTATACCTCTATACTAGCGATATTTGAAAAACACATCAGAAGCAGAATACAGTATGAACATAATTAACAACGTTCATTGCTACACCCAGTGTCGAAAAGTGTATTGCGAGTTCCAGACTACCAGGATAAATTGTTATTTCATTATTATGTGACATAATTCATCCATGACAACCAATAAGATATTTAATTTATATCATACCACCTACAGTTCCTTCAAAAACCAACTGAACAAGTCCTGGGTGTCTTAAGATGTGTCCTGTCATTCTATCCCTTCTTCTCGTCAAATTCAGCCAAGTCGATCTCCTCTCGCCAATTCGATTCAGTATCTCTTCATTTGTGATTCGATCTACCTATCTATCTCACCTTCAGCATTCTTCTGTAACACCACATTTCAAAAGCTTCTATTCTCTTTCTCTCTGAGCTAGTTTTCGTCCATGTTTCACTTCCATACAATGCCACGCTCCACACGAAAGTCTTCAAAAGCATTTTTCTAATTCCTATATCAATGTTTGAAGTGAGCAAATTTCTTTTCTTAAGAAAGCTCTTCCTTGCTAGTGCTAATCTGCATTTTATGTCCTCCTTACTTCTGCCATCGTTAGTTATTTTACTACTCAAGTAACAATATTCATCTACTTTCTTTCCTAATTTAATATTTCCTGCATCGTCCGGCTCCATGGCTAAATGGTTAACGTGCTGGCGTTTGGTCACAGGGGTCCCGAGTTCGATTCCCGGTAGGGTCGGGAATTTTAACGGTCATTGGTTAATTTCGCTGGCACGGGGACTGTGTATATGTGACGTCTTCATCATAATTTCATCCTCATCATGAAGCGCAGGTCGCCTACGGGTGTCAAATCAACAGACCTGCACCTGGCGAGCCGAACATGTTCTCGGACACTCCCGACACAAAAAGCCATACGCCATTTCATTTCATTTCATTTCATTTCATTTCATTTCATTTCATTTCCTGTAACACCTGCCTTCGTTTGACTGCACTCCATTACTTTTGTTTTGGACTTATTTATTTTCATCTTGTACTCTTTACCCAAGACTTCGTCCATACCATTCTGCAGCTTCTCAAGATCTTGTGCAGACTCAGATAAAATAACAATATCATCGACAAATCTCAAGTTTTTATTTCCTATCCTTGGATTGTGATTCCCTTTCCAAATTCCTCTTTGATTTCCTTTACTGCCTGTTCCATTTAAACATTGAAAAGGAGGGGGGACTAACTGCAGCTTTGCCTCACTCGTTTCTGGATTGCTGCTTCTTTTTCAAAGCCCTCGATTCTTATCACTGCAGACTGATTTTCATACAGATTGTAGATAATTCTTCGTTCTCGGTATTTGACACCAATCACGTTCAGAATCTTAAATAGCTTGGTCCAATCAACATTATGCCTTTTCTAGATCTACGAATGCCATGTACGTGGGCTTGTCCTTCTTGATTCGATCCTCTAAGATCAGACGTAAAGTGAGAATTGCTTCTCGTGTTCCTACATTTCTTCTGAAGCCAAACTGATCTTCTCCCTACTCAGCTTCAAATTGTTTTTCCATTCTTCTGTAAACAATACGTGTTAAAATTCTGCAGGCATGAGATACTAAACTAATGGTGCGATAGGTTTCACACCTGTCAGCGCCGGCTTTCTTGGGAATAGGTATAACAACATTCTGCCGAGAATCGGATGGGCCTTCTCCTGTCTCATACATCTTGCACACTAAATGGAATAACCTTACCATGCTGGTTTCTCCTAAGGCAGTCTGTAATTCAGAGGGAATGTCATCAATTCCAGGTGTCTTGTTCTTATTTAGGTCGCTCACAGCTCTGTCAAACTATGACATCAAAATTGGGTCTCCCATTTCATCACCATCAACAGCCTCTTCTTGTTCCAGAACCAAATTATCTACATCTTCACCTTGATACAACTGTTGGATATGTTTCTGCCATCTTTCTGTTTTGTCTTCTTTACCTAGAAGTGGCTTTCCATCTGAACTATTAATATTCATACACCTAGATTTCCTTTCTCCGAAGGTTTCCTTGATTTTCCTGTATGCAGCATCTACCTTTCCTAGGACCATACAACCTTCAACATCCTTGCACTTCTCCTTCAGCCAGTCTTCCTTAGCTACCTTGCACTTTCTGTCCACTTCATTCTTTAATCGCCTGTATTCTTTTCTGCCCTCTTCATTTCTAGCATTCTTGTATTTTCGTCGTTCATCAATCAGGTCTAGTATCTCCTGAGTTATCCACTGATTCTTAGTTGATCTTTTCTCCCTTCCTAACATTTCTTCAGCAGCCCTGCTGACTTCATTTTTCATGACTATCCACTCTTCCTCTATTGTGTTTCCTTCAGGCTTTTCATATAGTCCTTTTGCAACATGTTCCTTGAAACAATCCCTCACAATCTTTTCTTTCAACTTGTCTAAATCCCATCTTTTTGCATTCCTTTCTTCAATTTCTTCAGCTTCAGATGGCATTTCATGACTTACAAGTTGTGATCAGAGTCCACGTCTGCTCCTGGGAAAGTTTTGCAATCCAACACTCGGTTTCTGAATCTCTGCCTAATCATAATGAAATATATTTGATACCATCCAGTGTCTCCTGGTCTCGTCCACGTATAAAGCCGTCGTTTGTGGTGTTTGAACGAAGTATTGGCAAGGACTAAATTATGATCAGTGCAGAATTCAACCAGCCGACTTCCTCTTTCGTTCCTTTGTTCCAGTCCGAATTCTCCTACTGTATTACCTTCTCTTCCTTGGCCTACCACTGCATTCCAGTCCCCTATCACAATTAGATTCTCGTCACCTTTTACATATTGTATTAAATATTCTATCTCTTCATATATTATTTTGATTTCCTCATCATCCGCTGAACTAGTAGGCATATAGATTTGCACTATTGTGGTGGGCATTGGTTTGGTGTCTATCTTGACGAAAATAATTCTTTCACTATGCTGGTCGTAGTAGCTTTCCCGCTGCCCTATTTTCTCGTTCATTTTTTAACCAACTCCTGCATTTCGTCTGTTTGATTTTGTGTTGATAATTCGGTAGTCGCCTGACCAAAAATCCTGTTCTTCCTGCCAACGTACTTCACTTACACCAACTACATCTAACTTTAGTGTATAAATCTCCCTTGTCAGATTCTCTAATCTACCACAACGATTCAAACTTCTGACATTCCACGCTCCGACTCGCAGAATGTCAGTATCTATCTTCCTGATGATCGCCCCCTCTCGTGTAGTCCCCACCCGGAGATCCGAATGGGGGACTAGTTTACCCCCGGAATATTTCACCCGGGAGGAAGCCATCATCAGTAAATCATTCATACAGGGAGAGCTGCATGTCCTCGGGAGTTAGTTACTGCTTTAGTTTCCCGTTGCTTTCAGCCGTGTAGCAATGCCAACACAGCTGAGCCATGTTGAGTATTATTACAAGGCCATGTCAGTCAATCATCCAGACTGCAGCCCTTGCAACTTCCGAAAGGCTGCTACCCCCCTTTCGATGAACCATTCGTTAGTCTGGTCTCTCAACAGTATCCAGTATTCGGGAGATAGTAGGTTCGAACCCCACTGTCGGCAGCCCTGAAAATGGTTTTCTGTGGTTTCCCATTTTCATACCAGGCAAATGCTGGGGCTGTACCTTAATTAAGGCCACGGCCGCCTGTCCCATCGTCGCCGTAAGACCTATCTGTGTCGGTGCGACGTAAAGCAACTAGCAAAAAAAAAAAAGGTTTCTCAACAGATGCTGTATGATGACTTACTGTAAATATACAATAGCACGGAAAAAGTTACAATCTAACGCGTTTATAAGAAGAAAATTTAACACTCTATTTATTTAACACCATAGCCTATGTATTACATCCTCTTTGAAGAGTTGAAACTCTTCCTATTCTTCTAGTGTTTGTTATAATGATCATCATGAACATGTCGATGGTAACTTCTGCTTACAGTTAAGTATATCAATGAAATTAACTGAAAATAAATCACATAACAACAAACAAAGTGACAAAAATACGATATCACGAGACATTATTTCAAGACAAGTAATTCTGTGATAAGGGATTCAGCGTAGAGCTGGAGGTCGCGTAGCTATGATCACGATATCAACAGTCAATTAAACTACATGATTGCTTCACTTGATCACTCAGAAATTCACTCAAAATTTAACAAAATACAATATTACATTAGAAGTAATGTATAACAATACTTACAATGCAATCTCGTTGATATTCATGAATAACTTAAATACACTGACTGACAGAGCAAATGCAACACCAAGAAGGAGTGGTCAGAACTTTATGCCAACTGCAGGGTAGACTGACGTCACTGAGGTATGCTCATGATGTGAAATGCGCCGCTGTGCTGCGCACGTAGCGAACGATAAATGGGACACGGCGTTGGCGAATGGCCCACTTCGTACCGTGATTTCTCAGCCGACAGTCATTGTAGAACGTGTTGTCGTGTGCCACAGGACACGTGTATAGCTAAGAATGCCAGGCCGCCGTCAACGGAGGCATTTCCAGCAGACAGACGACTTTACGAGGGGTATGGTGATCGGGCTGAGAAGGGTAGGTTGGTCGCTTCGTCAAATCGCAGCCGATACCCATAGGGATGTGTCCACGGTGCAGCGCCTGTGGCGAAGATGGTTGGCGCAGGGACATGTGGCACGTGCGAGGGGTCCAGGCGCAGCCCGAGTGACGTCAGCACGCGAGGATCGGGGCATCCGCCGCCAAGCGGCGGCAGCCCCGCACGCCACGTCAACCGCCATTCTTCAGCATGTGCAAGACACCCTGGCTGTTCCAATATCGACCAGAACAATTTCCCGTCGATTGGTTGAAGGAGGCCTGCACTCCCGGCGTCCGCTCAGAAGACTACCATTGACTCCACAGCATAGACGTGCACGCCTGGCATGGTGCCGGGCTAGAGCGACTTGGATGAGGGAATGGCGGAACGTCGTGTTCTCCGATGAGTCACGCTTCTGTTCTGTCAGTGATAGTCACCGCAGACGAGTGTGGCGTCGGCGTGGAGAAAGGTCAAACCTGGCAGTAACTGTGGAACGCCCTACCGCTAGACAACGCGGCATCATGGTTTGGGGCGCTATTGCGTATGATTCCACGTCACCTCTAGTGCGTATTCAAGGCACGTTAAATGCCCACCGCTACGTGCAGCATGTGCTGCGGCCGGTGGCACTCGCGTACCTTCAGGGGCTGCCCAATGCTCTGTTTCAGCAGGATAATGCCCGCCCACACACTGCTCGCATCTCCCAACAGGCTCAACGAGGTGTACAGATGCTTCCGTGGCCAGCGTACTCTCCGGATCTCTCACCAATCGAACACGTGTGGGATCTCGTTGGACGCCGTTTGCAAACTCTGCCCCAGCCTCGTACGGACGACCAACTGTGGCAAATGGTTGACAGAGAATGGAGAACCATCCCTCAGGACACCATCCGCACTCTTATTGACTCTGTACCTCGACGTGTTTCTGCGTGCATCGCCGCTCGCGGTGGTCCCACATCCTACTGAGTCGATGCCGTGCGCATTGTGTAACCTGCATATCGGTTTGAAATAAACATCAATTATTCTTCCGTGCCGTCTCTGTTTTTTCCCCAACTTTCATCCCTTTCGAACCACTCCTCCTTGGTGTTGCATTGTCACTGTCAGTCATTCTATTTTTAACACCTTCGCACTACTGTATTTGGGTTACTGGCAACCACAGTAGGATAATACTGTAAGTAATTGATGGCAATGGAACACGGTGTTTATGAGAGAGAAAAGTGAAACATATGTATTTATCATTTCTGCCTATGCAGGCCCTATTAGCATCTTTCTTCGAAGGATTCAAACTCATCCTACTGGGCTGTCGCTTAATATTTTACGTGTCGATAATCTTGTTGCTTTCCCTTAAAGCAACATCATTAACATGTAATTGCTACTTCAGTTTTTAACTGGAATTATTAACTTCTTGGAAAAACCAGTATTATGTTATTCTCTAAGATACGCTCCTACTTCTCCAAACTTTATTGGATGCTATTTTCCTGTAGTTTTATTGCCGTCTTCCCGTTCATTAGGGGATACATTGTGTTCTTGGCACATTTCCATCGGTGGAAGCTCTGTTAACCAGGCGTCTCACGTACAGCGTGCGCTTACACAGAATTCTTAGTTGTACGACAGATAACTTCCCGCCTTCATCTCATTAATTAGTTAACAGTAAATTTCTTTTCCTGCAACTTAAATAAACTCCAAAGTAAACATAAACTAGAAACACGAGAGAAACAGTGGTTATAAAAGGAGAACTTGGAGTTGGTTCTCGTTTATTTCTGAGCAGGTCACAATACGTCGCCAGCACTAGCGATATGTCTTTCAATTTCCTCACTAGACAAATGCTGGGGCTGTACCTTAAGTCAGGCCACGGTCGCTACCTTCTAAGTCTGGGCCTCTTCTTTCACACCATTGCTGAGAACATTTAATTGTTACTGCGACGTTTAATACGTAACGAAAAAGTTATCATAATACTTCGCATATGTTCGATATTCTTTTAAATTTCCTTCACCAATGCTGATGGTTTCTTCTTCCTCTTCATGTGCTTTGTCCTTGTAGAACGTAATTGATTGGCTGTTAGTTTGACACCAGTTAGGCTGCTTGAGTGTCAGTTTCCCCCTTTGTATGAGGGCGGTAGAATAACACAGGAGACTAAAAGGGGCTCCAGGGACTCGGAACTTTGGAGCGTGGGTTGGCCACCACGGGGCCCCTAGCTGAGTCCTGGCATTGCTTCCACTTATTTGTGCCAGGCTCTTCACTTTCATCTATCCTATCCGACCTTCCTTGGTCAACTCTTGTTCTTTTCCGACCCCGACAGTATTATGTATGGAGGCCTAGGGAGTCTTTCATTTTCATGCCCTTCGTGGCCCTTGTCTTCCTTTGGCCGATATCTTCTTCATTTTCCGAAGTTCCAGATCCCTTCCATTTTCCCCTCTGATTAGTGTTATATAGAGGATGGTTACCTAGTTGTACTTCCTCTTATAACAATAATCACCACCACCACCACCACCACCACCACCACCACCACCACCACCACCACCACCACTGAGGGTCAGTTCTGATGTTCGAATTTACTCCAACAATTGGCAGAGAATGTAGGACTCGTTTAGGCGATCTGTTGCAGTTTTAATTGATTACGTCGGGTGAACCCGATTGTGTCAACAGAGATCTATCGAATGCCAACTTAGGAAGAGAAAATAGTTCCAAATGGACTCGTTTCCTCCTTCAAGAAATTCTAGTACCTCTGCAGAGTATGAACTCTCCAGAGTGTTTTATGTATATATATTTATTTATTGAACATGCCCACGTTGATATTATATAAGTTACCTCATCTAATCATTAAGTCACCCACAATTTAGTGTCTGTCTCCGTAGCGTAATGGATACCGCTATTAGCTGCCGTCCTCGGAGGTTTATTATTATTATTATTATTATTATTATTATTATTATTATTATTATTATTATTATTATTTTGCTATTGGCTTTACGTCGCACCGACACAGATACGTCTTATGGCGACGATGGGACAGGAAAAGGATAGGATTGGGAAGGAAGCGGCCGTGGCCTTAATTAAGGTACAGCCCCAGCATTTGCCTGGTGTGAAAATGGGAAACCACAGAAAACCATCTTCAGGGCTGCCGACAGTGGGGTTTGAACCTACTATCTCCCGAATACTAGATACTGGCCGCACTTAAGCGACTGAAGCTATCGAGCTCGGTCCTCGGAGGTTTGAAAGGTACATGCAGCTCACCTCCATTTGGAGTGTGTCTAAAAAATGGGTTGTTGCATCACTTCTGGACAATGACACGAATCTACTTTACACAATTTAGTTTCAGTCATCATGGGGATATTTATGTTACGGAGGTAGGAAGTTTGAGGTTGAGATATTACAGTAATATTTACTCCATAGGTCTTGTCGAGAATAGCCGTCCTCATCATTAGATATCAACCTAGGTATGGCCCAGTTCTCACAGATCAGCACGTCGCTCATGAGCGTCAACTCGAAACCCCTACAGCAGACCTTCCGAATACCACACAACAACTAAACATGTAATTATCAACAACACATTTAATTTCTGAATCTTTCTTTCTTTTTCTACCTCTTTTCCCTCACCTGTGGGGTAATGGGTGCGAACTGTGTCACGCATGTGGATTTGGCCTCGTTTTAAGGCCAGATGCACTTCCTTACGCCAACCCTATATGGAGGGATGTAATCACTAATGCGTACTTCTGTGGTGGTTGGTAGTGTAGTGTGTTGTCTGAATATAAAGGGGAAGGTGTTTAGAGAAACACAAACGCCCAGTCCCCGGGCCAGAAGAATTAATCAAAGGCGATTTAAATCCCCGACCTGGCCGTGAATCGAACCCGGGGCCCTCTGAACTCAAGGCCTCAACGCTGACCAATCACCCAAGGAGTTGGATATTTAATTTCTGAGTAATACATTTAATTGGTCAATGGTATTGATCCTGTTTATTCAGCATTAATTACGAAGAAGACGGAATAATTTTGTAATCTAGAAAACATATTTTATGACGGATCGCAATTTTCATGAATAAGTAATAGTGCGTTAGCGATAAGATTTGAGTTCACGTAACTTCCATGTGTACTCGTCCGAATGTCAAAATCTTCGACGTTTTATCTGTGCTATTAATAAGAATGAGATGGTGTCTGTCGGCTTGTTTGTCTTTTCCGTATAGGCTCGAAAATTACTGAAAGACTGAGCTGAACTTTGGAAAGGATATAGCTTGAAATCCCGAGTCGCGCAAGGGATAGTTTTGATTTTTATATTGATTAATTGATTTATTTTATTTTATAAGGATATATGCTAAATTTGTAAAATTTTTGTTCTACAGCAACTCAAATGACGAGTAAACGGTTGGGCCTATCGAAAAATGAAGTGCTTCGTGTGGCCTTGAAATTAGATTTTTTAGTATAAACATCATATGCACTTTCTTTCTAACTCTAACGTTTTTTTTTTTTTTTTTTTTTTTTTTTTTTTTTTTTTTTAGAAAAATCTGCTTTCATGTGTTTGTGGCTGTGATCGCCTCCGCTAATAAAAAGGCTACTCATTTGGCGCGCAAGTAGCGTTCATGTGAATCTATGCTCGTCATCATTCGTGTGAAATTGTTGTTCGTTTGTTAACAGGCAGCTGAAGATTGATCGCGCCTTCCGTGGAAAGTGCTTGGAGGCTCAATTGTGTTGTTGAGAGCGCTAAACCTGATCATCTATATTTGAAAAGTGCTGTGGGCTGTAGTTTATTTATTCAGAATTTTCATTATTATAGTCATTGTATTATATGTCTGACTCAGTGGCTGAGTGGTCAGCTTACTGGCCTTCGGTTCAGAGGGACCCGGGTTCGATTCCCGGCTGAGACGGGGATTTTAAACTTCATTGGTTAATTCCAATGACCCGGAGGCTGGGTGTTTGTGCTGTTCCCAACATCCCTGCAACTCACACACCAATCATAACACTATCCTCCACCACAAAACACGCAGTTACCTCCATATGGCAGTTGATGTCCACCCTCATCGGAGGGTCTGCCTTACAAGGACTGTACTCGCCTAGAACTAGCCACACGAAATTATAGTAATTATTATTATCGGATTATATTTATATTCCATGTTTCTACCTTTTTAAACATTGTGTAGGTTTAGTAATCATATTTAGTAGGTATAGATTTCACACTTCATTTTGCGTAGTCTTAGAATTCACATCTCTTATTGTTATTTTAATATTATATTCTCCCGTTCACAATTATGATATAATTTTAAATATTTTATTGTGAGATGTGGTGTAACAGCCAAGGGCCTCCAGCTGAGTCCGGCATTCGTGCCTCTCACTTGATCCAGGCTCCTCTTGTAATCCTTTCTGTGCGACCTCCCATTCGCCAGCTCTTGTTCTTTTCCGACTCCGACCGTATTAAATCTTTCGAGGCCTAAATATTCTCCCATTTGACCCCTTTCACGGCTCTTACCTTTTCTTTGCCAATACTACAATTTGTCTTTCTTCGCCCTTTTGACCCCAACTTGGCAGGTTCGATCCTCGCTCAGTTCGGTGGTATTTGAAGGTGCTCAAATATGTCAGCCTCGTATCGCTAGATTTACTGGCACGTAAAAGAACTCTTGTGAGAAATTTCCGGCCCCTCGGTGTCTTCGGAAACCGTAAAAAGTAGTTAGTGGGACGTAAAACATTATTATTATTATTATTTGCTATTTGCTGCTTTACGTCACACCGACACAGATAGGTCTTATGGCGACGATGGGATAGGAAAGGCTTAGAACGGGGGAAGGAAGCGGCTGTGGCCTTAATTAAGGTCAAAATGGGAAACCACGGAAAACCATCTTCAGGGTTGCCGACAGTGGGGTTCGAACCCACTATCCCCCGAATGCAAGCTCACAGCTGCGCGCCCCTAACCGGACGGCCAACTCGCCCGGTGACGTGGCGTGTTCTCAAGTGCATAACATACACAGTGGCTCAAAAAAGTATTGGTCTCTCGAGGTATGCTACATGTGAGGAGGAGGAATGGAAGGGAATGATATGCGTCAATCGAAACATCTGCACGAGACCTTCTGTATTCCACACGCCATTATCATTACATGCTTCATGAAGAAAAATAAACATATTATTTTAACAGCATGGATTAAACGATCGTCGAAAACTCTGAGGTGATTTTGTACCGGTAGTTATAAAGTTTTCTCATGGTGTATGGATTAACACGGCTATGTCCTTACAGTCAATGCAGAACGTGGAATATCAAGAGCTTTGTTCAAAACATTAGCACTGTATCATAATTATGTGTCATAAATAGTTAATTAATGTCCAGGTTGAAATAATTGGCTCGTTAAGTAATGACTTTGTGCCTGGACTGCGGTTGGTCTGTAATTGTAGTCGGCTATATTACTGTTGACCACATCAGAAAGAGTTGGGTGTCCCGTTTGCTTCGGCTGGAATAAATCAGTCACGATTGCATCACAGTGGTGCAATGATAAGAGAAGTGGATACGAGATTAATAGTTGTGTGCGTATTGGTATAACAATGCTAGGATATCGTGATTAAGATACAGTAATAACTACTCTTTTACGGTTTTCGGAGACGCCGAGGTGCCGGAATTTAGTCCCGCAGGAGTTCTTTTACGTGCCAGTACATCTACCGACACGAGGCTGACCTATTTGAGCACCTTCAAATACCACCGGACTGAGCCAGGATCGAACCTGCCAAGTTGGAGTCAGAAGGCCAACGCCTTAACCGTCTGAGCCACTCAGCACCGGCTGATTAAGATACAAAAATGGACTAGGTTAATACGTACTCATATCCAACTTCTCAGGTTATTGACGAGAGTACTGTATTTTGAAATATTTTTATCTTTCTGTCCACTCATATTACAGTCCTCTTTTCTTCTAGATTTTTAGATCATGTGAAAAGAGTTATAGTTAGACAAAAATACTGTACATTAAAGTATGAAGAAACACAATGCAGTGATATAATGTCGTGCTTGTATACATTTTGATTAACGTGTTTTAATGTTCAACTTTACTCATTACTGAGCACGAATATTAGATATCAATGCACTGTAATTGCGTAATTTATAAAATATTTTAGTTATTTCAAACTAAATCTTATTTCAGAGTTTCAGAATTTTACTAGCGATAGTAAATTTTGTGTATATATTCTGCATTGTCAATTTGAGCATTTTTATTTAACGTTCCAGATGTCTATTGCATTTGTACTCACGGATTCTCAGAATCAGTGGTAGAGTGTTGGCCTCCGGATCACACGATAGCGGGTTCAAACCCGCCAGAGGTAGTCGGATTTTTGAAGGGCTGATAAAATCCCATGCGATATTTCATGTCGTACGATGTCGGAATGTAAAAAAATCTCTCGTGATCCCTTTGTTATTTACACGACAAAATTCATTAGTCCTATTGAACACACTTAGGATGTTGTCGAGAGAAATGTGTGCTCCCTGGACCTTCCTCCTACCAATCTCCGTGCATTATGGGAGGTTGTGCAACGGCCAGGCTCCCTGACGCTTCTGATATCTTGTAGTGCCCAATGCCAGCCGCATCGCTGTCATCAGGGTGGAAAGAGGTGTTGCACGCTACTAGCAAGGTATCTCCAATTCAATTGCTCGTCAGTGTATTTAATTATACAAATTCAAAAAGAAATAATTGATATTTCAGTTTAGCATAACTTATTTCATTAATTAGTGTTAGGTATTTTGCCTCGTGCAGCCAATGTAAGGCAGACTCTGCCGTGTATAGTAAACTGCGATTTATTGTAGAGGAGGACGGTGTTGTGAGTGGTGTGTGAGTTGCAAGGATGCTGGAGACAGTACAAACACTTAGTCCCCGAGCCAGTGGAATTAACCATTTACGGTTAAAATCTCCGAACCGGCCAGGAATCGAACCCTGGACTCTTTAAACTAAAAGCGACGACGCTGACTATTCAGCTAAGGAGTCATTTTACCTGATGAGATCTAAAGAAAATATGGTAAAGAAAACGTTTTCTAAGGTTCCGTTAGTTTTTGTGCGGCGTCCTGTGTGATGCATTTAGAGCTCTGCCACTTACGTGATGACCCATAAAAATGTCTACTTCTGCTTCCTTTTCTTCCAGTTAACACTACTTATGTATTGTAAATATGTGTTCATGTCCCCAGGTGGTGTACCTCTTTCTAGACAGACCCCAATGGAGATGAGAATAATGTTTCATTTAAAGGAGCATACGAGCCTTTCCGCTATTTTTAAGTCTCTGGCAATACCGGAAATCGAACCCGCACCTCGAGAGATGGCAGCTAATAGTGCCAACCGTTACGCTACGCAGGTGGACTTCATTTCTGGTGAAGAGTACTGAGACTTTGCCATTAAGTATGGGTTAGTGTTTAAACTTCCTTCCATACTGAGTCAATAAAGACGGGGTCCTTCACTGTTTTTGACACAAATTTCAGAGTAAAATTCTTGATTAACCGAGAGAAGAGCGTTGTAACATATTCCCTAATAACATATTAATTATTTTCAAGTGTTTCATTTTCTATATCTGGAAAGTACTCAAGCCTATGATCTGATTTTGTGGGGTGTGTGATGTTCGCTTCCTTTTCATTTTCTCATTATTATTATTATTATTATTTTATTATTATTATTATTATTATTATTATTATTATTATTATTATTATTATTATTATTATTATTATTATTATTATTATTATTATTCGTTGGGGCCATCTAGGACCACGCTAAGTCTTGTTACATTTGGCAGTTTGTTTCGCTTTCTTTTGAGCCGAGAATTCCCTCTTTCTCTGTGAGTGGGCCAGCTTGCGTTCCTCTGTCCAGGTGGTACCTTGTCTTTTTTCGGTTGCTTGTCTCGGTTTAGCCCATTTGTCAGTATATTTTTGCGGAAGAGGTCTCTATTGCAGGCGTCTTCGGCTTTCATATGCAGCATTTGGAGGTCTTCTTTGGTGTTCATAAACCAGGGCATTTTGGTTTGGGATTTGGAGTCAAAAAGTGAAAGATCTGTTTAGTTAGCCTGTTTCCGTCAATTCGTTTGAGATGACAGTAATATCGTGCCCGTCTCTTACGTCTCTTACGGATTGTTTCTGTAATTTTCTCTATTTTACTGCACACTTCTTTGTTGGATTTTTTTAATAATGGGTACCATTCTTGTAATTGGATCCCACGATACTTCAAATGATTTTGCGCTCATTTTTATCCATTTCTTCGAGGAGTCCTTTATTAGCATTTAGGGAAAGGTTTTCGGCTGCATACATTACTACTGGCTTCAGAACAGGTTCATAATGATGTAGCACCTTTTGTTGTAGATTGAGCGCGACGTTTCATAGGCTATTTTAAATTTGTGTACTCGTTCCTTAACTGCTTCTTTGTCCAGTCCATTTTTCATTATGATCTCACCCAGATACTTAAATTTTTCTACTCGGTTGATCTTTCCGTATTTTGTCTAAAGTTTTGCTGGGGCATCTTTGATGTTAGTCATTACTTCGGTTTTCTCAAGGGATATCTGCAAGCCAGTTTGTTCAGCGATTTCTTTTAGGAGGTCGATTTGCATCCTAGCAGTTTCTACATCGTTTGCCAGAATGGCGATGTCATCAGCAAACGCTAGACAGTCGATCATGATCACTTTAGATTTGTTCCCATTCTCAGAGGACTACAATCAGCTTCTAATAATTTCGTTCGCCAGGTCCTAATGCTATTTTCGAGCACGCAGTTGGAAAGCATCGGAGAGAGCCCATCACCTTGTTTAACTCTTGTTTTGACCTCAAAGGAATCTGATAGGCATCCTAGGAACTTTACTTTGGATTTTGTGTCAGTCAGAGTGGCTCTAATTAATACCAGCAGTTTCAGGTCAACCCCGAATTCTTTGAGGATGTTTAGCAGAACCTCGCCGTCTATCCAATTGTAGGCCTTCTTAAAGTCCACAAAGGTTGACACGTACTGTTTGGACCTGAGATTACAAAGCCTGATGATCGTTTTGAGGTTGTGGATCTGTTCAGCAGCTGAACGACCCTTCCGGAAGCCCCCTTGGTATTCGACTATTTAATGCTGGACTTGGGCTTCTAAACGCTCCAGGATAGCAAGTGAGAGAATTTTGTATAATACCGTTAGCAGGAATATTCCTCTGTACTTGCTGACGTTTTTCATGCTGCCTTTGCGTAACGGATGTCTCAACGCCGTTTTCCACTCCTCGGGTAGGATTTCTTCTTTCCAAATTTGTTCTATTTGTTTCTGCAAGATATCACCTGCTTCTTCAGGGGCATATTTCAAAAGTTCTGCAACGACAGACTTTTCTCCAGGCGTTTTGCTGTTTTTGAGTCGAGCAATGTGGTGCTTGATTTATTCTTGTCAAGTGGTCTCGATTTTGGGCATTTGAGTATAGGTCCTTCGGTCTTGATGGGATTTTTGGGTTGATCGCAATTCAGTAAGTTCTTAAAGTAGTCGGCAAGGATAGTATTCTTCGTTTGAGGTCACCAACGTACCGTCCTTTCCCTGAAAGCATAGTGACGGAGGTTTATAGCCCGTAAGTTTCCTTTTGAACGTTCTATAGTACTCTCTGGTTTCATTTCTCTTAAAGTCTTGGTCGATCTTCTCAATGCGTGACTTTTCATATTTACGTTTCTCAGCTCGGATAACTTTAGCTGTCTGGACCCGTTGGGCTTTGTAAGTTTCCCAGTCAATTTGCGATTTTGTTGAATAATATTGTTTCCATGCATCGAGCCTTTCCTTGAGAACTGAAACACAGGTATCATTCCACAAAGCAGGTTTCTTGCTCCTTTCGATTTCAGCAATTTATTTTGAAGCCTCAATCAGGTGGTTTTTGGTGTTGTTAAAGTCAAAGTCGATCGGTCGAGCCTTTTCCTGGAACTCCGTGACTTTTTGTCGGAGTTTATCATTGTCAAAGTGAATGATATTTTTCGGGGTTTTGTTGGAGTTTGCAGGGACCGATTTAAATTTAATTATAGACATGTAGTGCCTTTTAAAACCTTAACATTCATAATCTCAGGATATTTTACGAGAGATTACGACGTGATCTATTTGAAACTCTCCGATGGTTGTCATACAAGATCGCCTTGTTGTCTGCTTTCTGGGATGATGGCTAAAGTGGGCTGACATGATCTGCAAGTTACGGTGGTTTTCGCAAACGGAGGACAATCACTTGCCATTTTGATTGGTTATTTTGTGGGCAGGATAGTATCCAATCATTTTCTTGTACTTTTGTTCCCGGCCAAGTTGGGCATTGAAATCTCCCCTAAGAAGTTTCACATGGTGTTATCATTTGTGGGGCATGTGTGCCAACTAGACTGTATATCTTGTTGGCGCATTTGCTTGTTGATAATCTGTCATTTACTGGTTTGAAATTTGCAACCGATTTAAGGATTCTGATTTCCACAGCAAACGCGGATCCAAGCATCACATATCCATTGGGGACTCTTTTGAGCTCTGCTCTTGAAGAAACGGTAACCTTCAGATTCAAAACTCTCTTGTGTTTCTTGTAGGGCAA
Source organism: Anabrus simplex (assembly GCF_040414725.1). Classification (NCBI taxonomy): domain Eukaryota; kingdom Metazoa; phylum Arthropoda; class Insecta; order Orthoptera; family Tettigoniidae; genus Anabrus; species Anabrus simplex. The sequence goes on along the minus strand of NC_090265.1, from coordinate 469,280,153 downwards.
ATATGGATATGTGATTTTCTTGTATGACTTTGGTGAAAGTTTTCAGACTGTCAATTTTTGTAAAGGAGTTTATGTTGAATGTTGCTAGAAACGTTTTCGATTTGGTTCTGAGTTTCTGACTGGTTAGGATACACCGAGACGCTCCGACTCGTCTCTTGCATGATGTCAAGTCTCCCCCAGAATCCGAATGAGACCTGTGCGCCACGGGTTTCACGACGAGGGATTTATCCGAAAACGTTTACCCTGGGTTAGCTTTCTTGAAATGTTTTGCCAACATGCTTACTTGCCTTGAATTTGTTTTAGACGCACACGCATCCATCTTGCAACTAAGGTTGTTAGCACTAGAGGTTGCCTCAATATGTTTTCTGGCCTCTCTTTACTACCAAGGTTATTATTTATTTATTTATTTATTTATTTATTTATTTATTTATTTATTTATTTATTTATTTATTTATTTATTTATTTATTTATTTAATTATTTATTTATTTATTTATTTATTTATTTATTTATTTATTTATTTATTTATTTATTTATTTATTTATTTATTTATTTATTTATTTATTTATTTATTTATTTATTTATTTATTTATTTATTTATTTATTTATTTATTTATTTATTTATTTATTTATTTATTTCCTTGGTGTGAAGTGGGACTGAAGGTGACTAAATTCCCTGTTGCTCCATTCGATCGGAGAGGAACGGAGTGAGTTTTGGGTCACTTATCTTACAAATGGACCATCAGATTGGCTCCTCCAAGTCACGAGCAGTAGAAATTATTGTGATGAGTAGACATCGGATCATTAGGCCAAAAAGAAATAAGGTTTTGGTGCATATATAGAAGGGAGAATTGTATAAAGTAGGTACTTAGACGCAATGAAATTAAAATACAAGTAAAGTAATTGTAAAAGTAAACATAATACTTACATCACAACGTTTGGAAATATTGTTAGTAATTTACTGGGCACAAACTTATGCCTAAACGACAGTAAGGATGGCAATGATGCATGAATAAATTTGTTCTTGCGTCAATTAGCTATTTGCTACTTTTAGTGATTTCATCTCGACCAGTTTTAAACTATTGTACATGAATGATACCTTAGGCACTAAAACGTCTTGCATGCTCTATTTTAAGTATTTCTTTAAAAATATCAACACACTTGCCCAGTCCGTCTGTCCGTTTTAATGCACCGATTTGCTTCAATTACAAGAATTCTACGGAATTACCAGCCGGTTAATCATCAGGCACTGATGGGCTTCTAAATTCCGTTAACTTTGAATAATCCTAAACTCAAATATCTAAGGGTCGTATTCATGAACGAGGCTTTGACTTCGACTTACAGTACGTAAGTTCACGTAGTTGATTTTCATGGAAATCTGTTTCATTGACGCAACTTTTACAAAGTAGACTCTGGCGTAAGTAGACTTAGGTTAAGTTACGATGTGAAGAATTAGATATGACCTTGGCAATGGAAACAATGGAAGAGCAGTGTAGCGTCTCCCATCACTCAATATTTTTTTTCTTAAATTCAGCTGTTTCCTGCGTTATAGATCGCATTAGACTCTACATTAACTCAATCCAGTACAGTTAATTTTAATTTCTCGACGATGGATGGAAAAAAAGAACTACCAGCCTTCAACAACTATGAAAGGGAAGTGTTATTAGAATTAGTGAAAGAGAAGAAAGATGTAGTTGAAGCAAAAAAGACAGACAGTGTTACTATGAGAGAAAAATTAAAAGCGTGGGAGGACATTAGTGAAACATTTTGTAGTATAGCTAACACAAGCAAGAGAAGTGGTGGCCAGTTGAAAAAGTGTTGGAACAATATCAAATTTAGATCCAGACAACGCAAAATGGAACAAAGAAGGGGAAGTATTGCAACTGCTGGAGGACCTAGTACAAAAGATGACAAGGATGACAGTTTTCTGGCAATAGTGGAAAGTATAGTACCTCACTTTAATCTGAGGATTCCGAGTGAGTTTGACACCGATGGATTCATGGGTGAAGAGTATACGGAACAGGAGGTGTTGTACGATGAATTCACTGAAGTACGAGAAACATCGGGAGCTGAGAGTGGGCCTACATCTCTGTCAGAACCATCATCTGAAATGGAAGCCACAGAACCAAGAAAGAGTGCCGGTAAAAGTGTGACTAGGCCACGAGCTGCGGCAGTGTCATATCCGCAAGCCAGAAAGGAACTCGATACAGACCAGATGAAAGAGCTTCACCAACTCAAGATTCAGCAGGAAAAAGAGTTCCATGCAGCGAGGATGAGATTGTAAGAGGAGGTGCATAATTTGACTCTCATGCCGATGAATGAACTCCAGGAAATAAAAGAAGCAAAATATAATCAATAATGTATGTGTTAACCTAACCTCAAATGACTGATACTAATGGATACACTATTATAAATGTTCAAAATTATTAAGAAATAGAATTTAGTGCACTAATAAAACAATGTTTGAGGCAAATGATATTACATAACTGTGGTAACGCATCCATTCAATGTAAAATTCCTTGAAAATCACTGAAATGTTTTCTTCAAGCTTCCGAATGTTTTCCCTACTACGTTTCTAGCAAGAATGTGAGAGGCATTGTATGCTTCCTCAGGTGGTGTTTGAGGATTAATAAGGAGTGTCATCAAAAATGGCCTGCAAACGTAACCACTATCTCCAACGAGTAATCCACGTCGCTGCCCCGTTTCAAATTGTAAACAAATCCTGCTGTTGTTGAAAATTCTATTTATCACGTGTAGAACACGGACAACCCGTCACGAAATCAATAAATTTCATCTCGTGGTTGACTATGCCCTGACAATTGAAACTAAAAATTCCTTTCCTATTACGGAAAGCTTCAGTGTTTTTGCCGCGTGGACTTATTATTGGTACATGGGTGCAATCAATAGCTCCAACCACTCCAGGAAAGCGGGATCTTTTATACACACGAAGCGCATTATTTCGACATTCAGCTTCATTTGGGAACAAAACAAACTGCGACCTCTTTCGGGCAATCAGGTTCGATATTCTTCTGATTATTCTACATACTGAGGACTGGTTTACTCCTCGCAAATCAGCGTAATCAATTTTGAAGTTACCTGAAAACCATGGAAGTGAGAAAGGCTATTGTATTTACCATAATAATGCATTAATCTGTACTGATCATTCTGTAAACTAACTAGATAACACGATGAGTAGAAAGTGCAAAAACTTTGAACTAAAATAACAATCATTTTACTCTTACCTGCAGCATAATATCTTAACGAAAATAGCAACTGTATTATTGGAGGTATGGGTGATCGTTGATTATTATAATAACTTAATTCATCTCCAAACTTCGTTAGTACATCTACTAATGCTGTACGTATGTCGAATATATATCCTTTTCTGAACTCATTTTCTGTATAACATTCAACTGGGTTCTGTGCATGACTTATAACACGCCGGTGATCAGGCACAACGTGCTGAATAATTTCCTTGGTCTCTTCAACTTCGTCTACAAAATTAACTACACCAGAAATATCTGCCAGTTTATTAATTTTCTGATCTCAGAGTCTACTTAAGTACGGCACATCGGTGACTTGGAAGTAAAGTCGCCTTCTAAGTTTACTTACCTCCAAGCAGCGATTATGAAATGGAAATAGCGACTTAACTTACCACCTTCTAAGTCGAAGTCGAAGTCAAGTCTCGTTCATGAATACGACCAATGGGTGTACTTCGCGGGTTGCACATATTTAAGGAGCAATATCTTTACGTAAATAAACTGCGAAGTTAAAAAAATTTTAAAATGGGATGCTACTATAGGCAAATCTGGAATTTAACTGAACTTGGTACACATACTTTATGACTTAGTATTATCTGGAGAGAAATACTGTGAAGGTAATTTATTTATTTATTTTTTTTTTTGCTATTGGCTTTACGTCGCACCGACACAGATAGGTCTTACGGCGACGATGGAACAGGAAAGAGCTAGGACTGGGAAGGAAGCGGCCGTGGCCTTAATTAAGGTACAGCCCCAGCATTTGCCTGGTGTGAAAATGGCAAACCACGGAAAACCATCTTCAGAGCTGCCGACAGTGGGGTTCGAACCCACTATCTCCCGAATAATGGATACTGGCCTCACTTAAGCGACTGCAGCTATCGAGCTCGGTCTGTGAAGGTAAGACAGCCCTAGTACCTTTAGGGGTGGAGTGGGGAGGGAGTAACATGTAGAAATAATCGAAAACGATCTATATTACCGTAGTGTTGAATTCATAGTTTCCGGGGTCGCTGAGATGAATAGTGACACTCCGGATGCCGTTGAAATCTCCACCGGCATGGAGAGGAGTGAAAAGGAGTGGAAAAATCTCCAAAATGATCAAGATTATGGATGTGAGTATGTTGATTCTGGGATAGCTCTCAATCAAACTTCGTAAACATATTAATTACAATCTGAAGAAAAATGCCTCTACACCTCTACCGTTGGGGAGTGAGTGACATGGAAAAATATGAAAACGACCAATATTAGTATTGAATCCATATTTTTCGTGGTCGCTGAGATAAATTGTGACACGCGGGATGCCGTTTAAGTTCAAGTTTAGGTTGTAAATTATACAAAATCACCGAAATTAGTGTCGAATCCACAGTTTTCGGGTTCGCTAGGCTAATTGTGATAGTCCTAAGGACAGCTGGAATTGTGTTCATCATATCTACAGCAGGACGCGTAAATACATACAATTATCACTTACTTTTATTTTTCGTCAGAAAGGATTACGTACTTCCCAGATTATATGGAGTTCAGCAAGGAATAACTTCCACGGGAAACAATATAATATAAAGCTAAAATGTTAAAGTGTACACACAAGAGGAACTCTGAAATTACAAAATAGTTTTGTAAAATATCAATCAGCGTCACAATGAAGAAATCCACAAAAAATCACTTGACACATAATTTTTTTTTGCTACTTGCTTTACGTCGCACCGATACAGATAGGTCTTATGGCGACGGTGGGATAGGAAAGGCCTAGGAGTTGGAAGGAAACGGCCGTGAATTTAATTGAGGTACAGCCCTAGCATTTGCCTGGTGTGAAAATGGGAAACCACGGAAAACCATCTTCAGGGCTGCCGACAGTGTGATTCGAACCCACTATCGCGCTCCTAACCGCACGGCAACTCGCCCGGTGACACATAATTAAGAGGTAATATAAATCCTAAACACCTTTGTTCGTGAGGTCTAGAGTTTACAGTGCACTATGTTGAACCTATAATTCTACGATGAAAAAAGCTCCAAATATTTATTTCAGCTACAAACAACTTTTTGAGAGTAGCCATGTTTTTATTTCAAGAGCCACTCTGTCGCGTGGGAACAGAGATCTCCGTGACAAGCGAGCCGCGAGCTCGTGAAATGCCGGGATACTTCAGTTGACCTCGAGTATTGAATAATTAGTCAATTTCGAGAAATCCTTCATAACGAGAGATTTTGGCGACATGGTAAATCCAGGATATAAATTGCCGGGCTGAGTGGCTCAGACGGTTAAGGTGCTGGCCTTCTAACCCCAACTTGGCAGGTTCGATCCTGGCTCAGTCCGGTGGTATTTGAAGGTGCTCAAATACGACAGCCCCGTGTCGGTAGATTTACTGGCACGTAAAAGAACTCCTGCGGGACTAAATTCCGGCACCTCGGCGTCTCCGAAGACCGTAAAAGTAGTTAGTGGGACGTAAAGCAAATAGCATTAATTAAAGGATCTAAATTATTTTGAAGCCTATGTGAAGATAGAATCCCCAGGGTAAATATAAATGCAGTTAACCCTGGAGGAAATTGCGTCCTGCTCGCGGATTCTGCGACTCGTGGCGAGGTCAATTTCCTGAAGAAAAAGCCACGAAACTCCGTGTCAGAAATAATTCATTACGCCCGTAGCAAGTATGGGAAAAAGATGAAATTAACACCACAATGAATTGTAAGTCTTTCCGAAGTTATGGAATAAATTTCAAGAAAATTGGTCCAGTGGATGTGGAATTAGCAGATTGCATAACCGAGCCTCGTGGAGAGGGTGGCGTCCCTCCCAGAGGTTATAAAAGAAACCTCCCTCCGCCTATTTTACACACTCTGTCTGATTGTCTAGATGGTAAAACCCATGCCACTCGTCTGCAAGAAAGTGCGGGGTTTTGTTCTCAAAGTAACTTGTTACATATTCGTGTCAATGATTCAAGTACAATATTAAGGGGAAGGTGATAGAAAATTTCCTGAACTGCCGCCGATGAAAACTTTGAAGGTTTAGAGATTTGGTTAAAATATGTAGCTGAGTTTCTCTCTGTATTACAATTGTGCACGTTTGATATTTGTAAAAGGGAAGTCTGGAGGTTAGCAGTGAGGTCTGATTTTCTTATCTGTTTGGAACACCTGGCCAGCAGAAGCGTGAAAAAGAGCAGGGTCCTGGGAAAACTATGACAGTCGCCATTTGAGAAACGTGCTCGTCGCATGTTAAACGTAAGAAAGTGCGGTACTTGCGGTGTTAATCGACACCTATTGTAAAAATTTGTATAACTTAAGTCATATATATATATAAGAAGATGGTCAAATATAGCCATGGAAGGCTAAGCACGAGGCCAGCTGGCTAAATGCTGCCAGAATCCAGGATGACGACTATGATTACAGGTCTGTAACTATTGTATCAATGTTGGAGTTAGAATTTGTTTGTCCCAATAAATTTTATGTGCGTGTGTCGAATTTATATTTAATAATGATCAGGCGAATGTATTACATTTCTGGTGAAATGAAATGCCGTATGGCTTTTAGTGCCGGGATATCCCAGGACGGGTTCGGCTCGCCAGGTGCAGGTCTTTCTATTTGACTTCCGTAGGCGACCTGCGCGTCGTGATGAGGATGAAATGATGATGAATACAACACATACACCCAGGCCCCGAGCCATTGGAATTAACCAATTAAGGTTAAAATCCCCGATCCGGCCGGGAATCGAACCCGGAATCCTCTGAACCGAAGGCCAGTACGCTGACCGTTCAGCCAACGAGTCGGACACGTTTCTGGTCATCGTATGAAACTCTTCAGGGATGTAAAATTCACGTCGAGAAAGTATAAAATGCGATGTTTAAATAATGTGTTTGCCGGGCTGAGTGGCTCAGACGGTTAAGGCGCTGGCCTTCTGACCCCAACTTGGCAGGCTCGATCCTGGCTCAGTCCGGTGGTATTTGAAGGTGCTCAAATACGTCAGCCTCGTGTCGGTAGATTTACTGGCACGTAAAAGAACTCCTGCGGGACTAAATTCCGGCACCTCGGCGTCTCCGAAAACCGTAAAAGCGTAGTTAGTGGGACGTAAAACAAATAACATTATTATTATTAAATAATGTGTTAATATTCTTTGAGATATTGTTCAAATTGAGTAAAATTAGGAAGGTGATAACGATCACGTAGTCTTAATTCCGAATATCGTATGAGTTCAGAAAACTTTTGTCGAAATAATAATTAATAATAATAATATTTACCGCGGGATAAAATTTTTCTATGTTAAAAGTGTATTTAACAGTTATGATCAATAAGGTTTGCGTGTGTCTCGAAATCCAGTGAAGTCTGATAAAGTTTTATGGATTCAAGGGAAGTTAAATTTTGTGACATCATGTATGTCGGGGATATAGGAAAGCACGGTGTGTTGTTATATTCCTGAGGTCCGAAAGTTGTAGTAAAATTAAATGAAAAATGATTTGTATAAAAGTTGTTTGTCACGGGAGGATTGAGGTTTGAAGAGTCTTGAGACAGAAGAAATGGATTGTGCCGGAATGATATGTTGAGATAAGAGTTGTATAGATGTTGAAGGCAGAGGAAGCCTGTATTTCATGTGTAATGCCGCCGGGAGAGGCGATGAGGATGAATTTTTGAGACAGGCTATATTTGCTGATGGCGAAGAATTTTTGAGACAGGCTGTATATTAAATGTGATATTTCTGAGGCAGTCTGTAGTATATTCCGCTTACAATCCGGAACAGCTGACCGAATTGAATGTTGGTTCGAAATGAGTGCTCTCTGTCGCACATTATGATTTTAAGTTAAGATCCCCAGTGAAAAACAATTTTTGGTGAAGATTGTAGCTCTTGGCAGTTAAGTCCAAGTGACGAGTTTACGTAAAATCAGCGTAATGAATATGATATTATACGACCGCAAGGGTAGAAGAGCATTCTGAATACGTGGTTGGTGTTATTTGACTGTAATGACAAATTTCCACTCAGAAAATTTCATAATTACGAGACGATAATTTATCATTAAATCGGAAACATTATGGGATGAGATATTGAACGTTCTTAAAGCGATAGTTTGGCTGTGTAGATTCATTGAATTTCGCTTCACTGGATAGTTTATGGATATGGATATTTGGAATAGTGAGATGGTAGGCAAAGTTTGGGCCTCATCCTAGAATTATAGTGCGGATTTTTGCGGTGGTGATGATTACTGTTTTGGCGATATTCACGTAATGTTAGACGTGTGTTGAAAGTCATTATTATTTTTCCAACCTTCATCGTGCATGTCGAGATCGTGTTTGAGTTGTGGATTGCTTGCCACGCGTTATTTATTTTTAATTTCACGTTTTATTAACAAGATAGGGACTTAGTTGCATTTCCCGACTTGCGTTCATTCTGTGGCAAGATTTGTTTCATTGTGGGCTATTAGTTTCGACAAGGTTTACAGCTAAAATATCAAAGAGTGTATTCGATGTTACGATTTCGCCTGACACGCTAGAGGAAGCGTAGGCAACCCAGTTTCTGCTCGACAATAGATTTAGGACGCCACATGTTATCCTAGCAGGATACTGATGGTGAGCCGTCCTAGTTCACGCTCAACGATAGGTTTAGGAAGGTATGTGTATGTACATAGAGGTTAGTGTTAGGGTGTGTGTACATTAGGTAGGCCCGACGATAGGTTTAGGATGTCGGCTGTATATACTCAAGTCTTAGATTAGGGGTTTTTGCGAAGTGACTTGAGCGATGGTAGTGTCTGCAGTAGTGTATGCAATGCGAAGAGTGTTAGCTAAGTAATACTGAGGCCATGTTTTGCGCACAGACCTTGCCACTTGGAAGGTGTTTACCTAATATTTTGGAACCACTAGTGGCATGAACGTGAGGGTTGTCCAATATTGGGTACGGAGCTAACGGTGATTGAATATTTATTGCAGTGTGCCACGCGCGTTTGAGTTCATTGAACTTCAGTATTTTATTTTATTTACGGACTTAATTGTTTTGTTGTTCTGACGTCCGAGTGCTTTGCTAGTGTGCGTGTTGACACTAAGTTTATTTATCTGAGACTTGAGTTACGAATGCGGGTTCGATTCGTCAGCCGGGAATATATTATATTTTTCAATTTATTTCGTTCTTTCATTTATATATGTAGTTGACTGTGTAGGTAGTTTGTTGGGACAAACAATAAGTAGATGGATCTGTGATGGTAGTCGTTGTTGTAAAGGAAAGAATTCCTATATTTTTATTTTATTTTACCATGTGGACTTGTAATTTTATTAAGCGTAACGTGACCGTTTATAACCTGAAATTTGGTTTTATAATAATATTTCCCAAGTGATTTACCACTTTTTATTTAACTTCGGTGTCTGGCATACCTTCAAAATGCGTGATGAGTAAGTGTTTCCGCATTTCGCAGTTTTGTTCCTTCAGAACGACGTAACGTAAGATCCTCTCGGATCGTGTTGATGTTGGTTCCTTCTGAACGGCTGTTTGGGTGATGCATGTTTCAGCATCGGGATTATTTGATAACTTAAGGGTGTCACGAGATGACAATACATGGTGGAATTTTATTTTCAATTGTAAATGCTGCTGTTAACTTGTAGTGAACACCATGCTTTCCAGTAGTATTTCGCAACCTATCCAAAGCAACTGATAGTAAATTTGGTTCGATTAAGGGTCCATTCGGCGGGTGTTTCCATATCCGATAGGGTATTTGACTGGTGGATAACCTTTATTAAGAGTAAATCTGGAACTCTATTTGTTGAAGGTCAGATTTTACACGGATCGTGTGGATTAATTCTCAGTTATTCGTTTGGATCAATAGGTGCCCGATTTTCAGGTTTCTTTCACTTTTCTAGTTTTCGCTGCCCACTAATCTGTGATATTTCTATTTTTCTCCGGAGAAAATTCTTCGATACTGTAACTAATAAAACTAACGCCGTGCAATGTGACTGCGCTTGAAACATTAAATATTTTTTTTCTTGATCGATGATTTTATACAATTAAATGTTTGCAGTTAATTGATTCAATAAAAGTTAGTAAGCACATATTTGCTCCTCATTTCAAGTAATTAGGCTCTCTTCTGAACCCCATCGTTTCTTTAAGATCGTGACCGAAATATTCCCGCTACGACCCCAAGATTTAAGAGTTCGATATTGCTCTACTGCAGCAGTTGTGGCCAACCAACGATGGAATGGTAAGTTAAAGGGTTCAATGTCTTCTGGTATGGGCTAGAGCAATTTTGTTACTTTCATTAATCTGTCTCAGCTTTGACAATATGAAAGTGAGTGGGGTATGAGCGATGCTAATAATGCCATTCCTTACGCATCCAGTCCGTGCTATGAAATGTGTGAAAATGTTGCTCATAGGGTCGGTTGGTGCATGCATTTCAGTGGGATTGGCAGATGATATGTAATAGCAAATTCTGGCTCAGTGGGAATAGCAGCGGGAAACTACCTCACTCCTCATTTCCCTAGTCCGTCTCTTCAGTGATACCTAGGTCAATGGTGAAGCTGTTGAAGATCCAGCCTCTCCTCCTCCTACCGTTTTTCCCACATTTGTGGAGTAGCAGATATAGATTTGGCCCTGTTTTACGTCCAGATGTCCTTCCTGACGCCAACCCTATACAGAGTGATATAAACACTATTGCGTGTTCCTGTTGTGATTGGTAGTGTAGTGTGTTGTCTGAATATGAAGAGCTTGCATCCGGGAGATAGTAGGTTCGAATCCCACTATCGGCAGCCCTGAAAATGGTTTTCCGTGGTTTCCCATTTTCACACCAGGCAAATGCTGGGGCTGTACCTTAATTAAGGCCACGGCCGCTTCCTTCCAACTCCTAGGCCTTTCCTATCCCATCGTCGCCATAAGACCTATCTGTGTCGGTGCGACGTAAAGCCCCTAGCAAAAAAAATGAATATGAAGAAGAAGAAAATGTTGGGACAAACACAAACAACCAGTCCCCGAGCCAGAAATGTTAATCAGGCGGGATTAAAATTCCCGATCCGGCCGGGAATCAAAGCCAGGACCCTCTGCACCGAAGGCCTCAGCCAATTCAGCCAATAAGTCGGACATAATTCCTACAAATAAACATTAAAAATCGTAGGCCCACCCGGGCATAGCATGGAGCAATTCCGTATCAACACACGTTATTTTTCCAATTTATAACATATGCTGTGAAGCAGCTCGGGTCCTCTAGTAATAATAATAACAACAACAACATAATTTCGTGTGCCTATGGCAGCCGTCTGCAGCCCTTGGGGGGAAATCTGCTGTGTGTGCGGGAAACTGCTTTCTACCCCGGTGGAGGATAGTGTGTGAGTAAGTAGCAGGAGTGTTGGGAACAGTACAACCAGCATTCTTCGAGCCAAGTGCATTATCCGATTATTACTTAAATTCGATGAGCCAACCGAAAATCGAACCCGGAGCCTCCCGAAGGGCAAGATAATATTTAACCACTCAGACATGGAGTCGGACAGCCAAGCAACAATATGTCGCCATGCTGACCACTAGACACTCCAATTTCCGAAAGCTATCTGGTTGGGCAGCCGTAGCCTTAGGAGCTAGGGCTCATACGTGGTCTGCATATACCTCGGGTAACTTCGTTGCTATGAAACATACGAGGGTTGGAACTTATTATAGTGGCAACACTGCTGTGGCGACGCTATGCAACGGAATCTAATATTGTCGCTGATAGCACACGTTGGTGACATACCTACCTTACTTCAAAGCGAATGGACTCGTCCTTCCCACATCACCTGCGTGCGCACAAGCGAGAGAAACATTGTCACTTCTTGTGAGCTAGCGGTCTAATGTAACGTTGTCACTATATTTTTCAAACAGGTACAACGGAGTTGGATCAATATTGAATGTGCCAGAGGTCATACAGCACGACAGTGTCATCAAGGTCTTCAAGAGGCTTGCGGGAAATCTGCATTGCCTTACAGAATAGTGGCACGTTGGGTAAAAGCCTTCAGCGATGGTCGGCAAACTGTAACGGACATTCATCGGACAGGTCGTCCTACGAGTGAAGAAGTGCTTGCTCTTGCCGCGTTACTGGACAGTGATCGAAACCAGACAGTTCGTGAGCTCAGAACTGTTGCAGAGATTCGACAGACATTAGACCGCTACATTCGCACCATCAACAGAACAGGCTCTGCTAAAGGTATACTACGACTCCCACATCGCTGGCAACGGATTATACTCAACGCTGGTGACTACACTGAAGGACACTAAAGGTTGCTAACATGTAACTCTTTTATATCTGTTGTAAATACATAGTTGCCACTATTTAAGTTCCAACCTTCGTATTTATGTCTTGAGATGTGTTCTCCTCTTGATCATTTTCCTTATTGGATCACATCTACTGTTGTGATGCAATTTACTTGTTTACATTAACATTTTGAGACATGCACCAGAGGTTTGAGAGTTTTGTGACATCTTGGATGTCGTTTTGCTCATTGCTGAGCGATGTGACCTCATAACTCTATCATTTCTGTGTTGCAGCCTTGACGAGATGCCCCCATCCAGAGCGGTTTGCAGCTTTCCTTAGGAGGGCCAGTAATCTTCTTCGCCTGATCTAACCATCTACTTGCTGCTCTTCCTCGTGGTATACTCCCTTCAATTTTGCCTTGCAAAATGGTATTTTCCAAGTTCTCTCCTTCTCTTCCGAAAATCTGGACTAGGATCTAGAGGTAACACTCACTCACAGGAGAAGATGATCAATTCGTCCATAATGGAAACAGTTCTTCTTTCCGTCCAAGGTATACGTAGCATTCTCCGCCAGCACCACATCTCAAAGGCATCAATTTGATTTTAGTCTCTAGAATTCAAGGTCCAGGTGTTACAGCCGTATAAAAATACTGAGGACACTAGTGATTCCACCAAGCACATAGTCGTAGCTTTTGATATTGCCCGGTTCCGCCAGATCTTAGAGTTTAACCATTGCAGCACGAGCTGAGACAAAACGTCTTTTGATCTCTTTTTCACAGCTTTCCGTGTCATTAATGACTGACCCGTATAAAAATTCCTTTGCTGTCTCCAGGTCGTTTAGACATCCTGTAAGTTGGATTTGACCTTGCCGATCAACTACCATTAGATATGCTTATCTCTGGACCATACAGAAGGCTAATATTCTTCACTCTTGTAAACAGTTCAGTAAGTTCCTCTGAATTTTCAGCGATAAGGGAAGTGTCATCTGCAAAGCGCAGGTTGCTTTTTTTTCTGCCACCAATCGAGAATCCACCATTCCAGTCATAGAGAGCTCTCTTGAAGACACGCTCTGCATAGATGTTTTAAAGTTGAGGTGATAATGTACAGCATTGCCTCACTCCATTTATATTGGATGATAATGTTATAAATGATTATTAAGAGCTTTGAGGAACAGTGTTCAACCAGAGACTAACGACAGGAATAGATTTTTCAATAAGAAAAAAATCATTCATGTTATCTAGAACTTGAACATTCTTTGAAATCTATAGAAAAAATACATTTTCCAAAGGGAAGATTAATAAGTTATCAAGCACTTGGAAAAACTGAACATTAAAGGTAATAATTTCAATTTCAGACAATCCTATCATTTGTTATTATTTTCCAGCTCACATTTATGAAAACGGAGAAACGTTCTCTGAATTTTCTCTAAGCTGATTATAAATGGTTAATAGCATTTTATCAGATTTATATTCCCATTAAAGGGCATGAGCTTGCAATTTTTCATTTCAATATTGTTATCTTCCGAGCCCCAGCGGTAGCGTTGCGTTTATGAAATATTCGCCGTGTAGTTATAAACGTCAAGAGATATGTATTAATACAGCTCATTTAATCCATGTACAGACATTTCACATTAATAGATGGGAGGTTTTTAAACTCGTGTTTGAGAAGACGAAATACATTTTGCTATGAATATGAGCCACGTTCAGGAAACAAAACCCATTGTCTTATGTAGGATCATTTAACAGGGTAATATTTTATAGCAATGTCTCCAATTAAACGCGTCTGGTCTTCAGCATAGAGTACAATGACATATAACCAGATTACTGCACCGGGACGTTAGTATATTATTTACAGGACCGTGGGCCTAGGCGTCAAAAAAGGAACATTCAAGTTTAATCTGAAGACAATTAACAGGCAGTACTAAACTGTTTTCATTCCTTCCCTGAGTGGGGAGGAGGGCCTGTTAGACGGTGACGCCGACTTTCAGGCAATTCAGTATAGAATGTTTCAGCTAAACCGTTGGTCAAAACTGACCCATAATATTGACTGGATATATTAAATCTTTCACAAAGAACAACTTCCGCATCAAGATATGCATCGAAGAAATCATCTTTTTGAATAGAGTTAAAGTCGAGAGACTGTCAATAAAGAGCATACCCTAGAATTAATAGCTGAATAACTGATGGTTATTCCGGAGCCTGTCTCTTGTACTGTGATAACGAAAGTTCTTCTGTTGATGATGATGATGATGCTGATTTAAATGGCACATGGTTAACAAATTTTGAACTGATATCAATTTCTGCATCTCAATTCATTTGTCGAGCATTTTTCTTGGAGTAGGGGAGGAGGGAAATCAAAATAGGCTTATGCGTTTAAATGTTTAATTTAGTAAATCAGCGTGAAATGCTGAGGCAGTGCTTCTGGTGGCGACGATGAATAACAGATATCGAGAGGATAGGGCGTGGTCAATGAATTGATTAAAAGTACGGAGAGTGATTCGTCAACACAGGGAATCTGTCTGGATATCAGTGGCTCAGCGAGACATAATCACACACAGAGAGAGAGAGAGAGAGAATAAGAGGGAGAGACAATATACATTGAACCTATTTGCCTGGGTAGAAATTTGGCTTCGATGGTGTTTATAAGTAGGACAAGCACATTGGAGGACAGGCAGAGTAAGAGAGAAAGTAAACAGTATGCTAAATTCGATTTACTACCGTTGTTTTTAAATAATGGAGAGCGTTTTATGTAAGTTAGTGAAATTATGTTACAAATACAGTAAAGTGATGAGTGGGAAGAAACCATACAGGGTAATTATCGCCACTCACGGAGTTGATTGCTGAGGCCACTTTGAGCAAAAACTGTCGAATGAACCTGGGTCCTATTCACAGAACGTAAAGAGCTACAATAATTTGGAAGTTATTTGTAAAACACATTTTTCAGCAATGAGTTACTGAATTTTTAGAAAAAAGGACATTTCTGTACATGTCTAAGATACTTAACATTGTGCGTCAGTAAACGAATCAGTATATAGCATCCATTTTAAGCGTTTGTGTATGTGTGAGTTAGAAAGAGAGGGAACGTTTTAGGTAGGAAAGGAACTTGAATACAACTTAATATTATTGTTTATTGCTCATGAATACTGCAAACTACTGTTTATGACTACTCAGACATACTGATATTAAATTCGCTTCACGTTTGGGGGTCCATTTTGAATATTCAGCATGGGCGATTTCATTTTTGCTGAAAGCAGTTTTGATTGGTACAGACATCACCAAGGTGAATGACATCCGATGTCATCATGACGTCATAACCTCTCCTAACCTAACATCACAGGCTCCTTGGAGGAGCCCATGCATCAGGTAAATGGCCGGTGTTGGAGGAGAGGGGGCTAACCTCTTTCCACTGAACAAGTGAACCTCCATCGCTTCACCAAAAAATTGCCAAAGGCTGGCCCAGTGAGCATTTTCCGGTTTCCCCTCAGCAGTCCCCTGTTCATCGAGCTAGAAGCCCGAGAGCGGATACCAGCTAGAGATCAGAAAGTGAACTGTAAATCTTCTCTTGCTGGGGGGGGGGGGGTAAAAGTTTTCATTCTGTATCCGGGAACGTCGTCTTTTAAGCGATTTGTGGCATTGTACGAACTTTGGAGAAGTTAAGGTTGTCTAAAATAGGAACTATCCCGGAAAATCACGGAAAACCATTTTCAGGACAGTCGACGGTGGGGCAAGCCCATCTCTTTCTCCCGAATGCAGGGCTATAGATCCACGGTACAGCTGTGTCCCCCGAAGGCGATTATGCATCCGCCGATGAACACAGCCTTCTATGCTGCAGTGTGGGTTGTAGAGGGCCGGCTCCGTGGTGTAGGAGTAGCGTGCCTGCCTCTTACCCAGAGGCCCCGGGTTCAATTCCCCACCAGGTCAAGAATTTTTACCTGGACCTGAGGGCTGGTTCGAGGTCCACTCGGCCTACGCGATTACAATTGGGGAGCTATCTGAGATAGTGGTCCCGGTCTAGAAAGCCAAGAATAACGGCCGAGAGGATTCGTCGTGCTGACCACACGACGCCACGTAATATGCAGGCCTTCGGGCTGAGCAGCGGTCGTCTGGTAGGCCAAGGCCCTTCAAGGGCTGTAGTGCCATGGGGAGTGGTGTATAGAGGGTAGGGATGGGGTGGGAAATGGGAAGGTGGAGGAAGATTTAGAGATCGCCAATATTGGTCATTGGTGGAGGGAATATAGAGCGCACTACCAGCAAGCACAGTTAGGGGACAGCGTGTGTCTTAAGATGGTGGTATAGTCTTATATTTTTCGAACGATCGCGTATGTTTTGAATGTTGACAGCTGTTACTGTACATATATTCCAGAAAGTTCATTAACTGACTGATAAACGCAGATCGAACATAATATGGCGGTATGGGCATGTGTTTTGAACGGGAGCGCGTATTTTGAATGTAGACAACTGTCAAAACTACATGTACATGCGCAAGAGAGTTCCTTAAGCGACGAACAGAGAGCGCAAATCGAGCATAAGATGGCGGGTGTTTTAGAAAACCATGCGCACGTGCGTGATAATAATTCGATCGCGCGTTTTGAATTTCGTTTAGACGATCAGAGCTCGTGCTAGAAAGATAGTTTTAATCGCGCGGTTTGAAATTTTTGACAAGCAAATACTTACATGAAATTAATTTCATTTTGTTGGTCCGTATTGATGAATGACTACTTTCAGCACGATGGATATTGAATAGGTGGACCTGCCCATCCTGTTGAAAGTAGAGACTTATTAGAGCAGGATAAGTGGAAGTGCCATCCTCGCTATTAGGTCTACATCACGTGTTTTGGAACGTAAAATGACAGTTAGAGCTCATGTCATACCATACCTCCGGTGTTTCAACCTGTTTTGTCTCGGTAGGGGACGCTCACGTGTTGACAGCTGTCATGACAAGCTGGATAGGTGAACCACTAAGGCGGCTATGTCTGACGGGTGCGACAACTCAAGATGGCGCTCAGAGCATGTGACTTGATTATGAACGCTCTTGATCAGGAGCAGATGTAGTGTTTCTTGAAGGGCTGTGAAAAGAAGAAATGGCTGAGCGAGTATCTGTCATCAGCATATGAACTCATTGATCTGCATGAATTAGGATGGCCGACATTACAAACTCCACTCAAGAAGTATACTGTGGGAACTATTAAGAAATCATTACTTCATGTGTATATGCTCTTTGATTAGCTGTGTAGCAATGCAAGCCGTAAGGTGCGCTACATATGTAAATTTCAGTGTTCAAAATGACATTTCTGTCAGTGAGCAAAAAACATCTGTGCAGTGATGACATAATGCTATTTCTATCTGATATTGAATGTAACGAGCTTCCGTGGCTCAGACAGCAGCGCGTCGGCCTCTCACCGCTGGATACCATGGTTCAAATCCCGGTCACTCATGTGAGATTTGTGCTGGACAAAGCGGAGGCGGGACAGGTTTTCTCCGGGTACTCCGGTTTTCCTTGTCATCTTTCATTCCAGCAACACTCTCCATTCTCATCTCATAGCATTTATCATTCATTAATAAATCACTTTGGGAGTGGCGACCCCATCGTACTAATAGCCTATATCTGCTTCATTCATTCCATCCCTGACCCGGTCAATTACTGGAAAACAGGTTGTAGGTTTTCATTGAATGTAACATCAATATTATTGAAAAGGCGATTGTAAAGTGTTATGTTTGCAAAAAGAAACCGAACACTTTTACCGAGAATGAATTGAATGCTGTACCAAAGGCGTTTTTGGTGAATGTAGCTGCGAATAAAGTAAAGAAGATTTGGGAGAAGTTACCTTGTGAGTGTATGCTAGATTCTGTTCCGTCGGAGCTTCAGCCCTGCAGTAAACATGATCTACTAGTGAGTCTAAGAGATCCTCAGTGACACAGTGTCGTACATGTCAACTTATTAAACTGTACCACAGACCTACAAATAGTGAGTTGACTTCAGTTACGAACACTTATCATGGCTATGAAGAGAGCGGACAAGCAGAGGAAGAGAAGGATGAGAAGACGTGCTGGGAGATAGATGAGGAAGCATGCTGGGCATAGGCTTATCAATAAAGTGATTGATCTTCTTTCTTCTGAGTTTTACCATTCATAACAGGAACTTCCTGCATAAGGAATTATGTTACTGGCATCGCTCATACCTCAGTCACTTTCATATACCGTCAAAGCCAAATGAAGCGTTTAGTGTTATCGTGAATATTCCGTGCCAATTTTTCACTTGTTTTAATCCTTGAATGATAGAAGAGGTGGGGAGAATGTCGTAAAAAAAATGATATGGCCTCAGTTGACTTGCACAGGCATTCCATATAGGCCACTTGCGCGTCAATTTAGACGTTCCATTTTCTGTACCAGATGTCAGAGTTAATGAGTTCTCCATTAAGCAATCTAGGGCTGCGTTTTAATTAATTTTGTCGGTAAACCACATGTATTACCAAAGATCTTTTTCATGCCGAGATCGAACAACATGGAATGTCGAATATACTTATTTTTATTCGTTCAAAAATCCAGCTACCCCTGCGAGGTTTGAACTCGTAAACTTGGGATATGGAGGCCGACACTCTACTGTTGATACGCGGAGACTGCTGAACGAATGAGATGTGATAATATTATTAGATAGTGTGTGTGTACATATGTATATATCTACGTACGTTGAGTAGTCAGCCCAAATGTCGGTCTGATCCTCAACAGCTGTCATAGATGGCCTAGGCTTCAATGAAGTGAAATACTAGAGGAGTGAGGAGAGGTAGTTTTCCGTTGCTCTCCTCACCGAGCCAGAAGTTCCTATTACATATCAGTCTACCAATCCCACTAAAATGCATGCACCAAGCGACCCCATGAGCGACAATTTTACACCACTTATAGCGGGCTGGCTGGATAAAGAATTATGTTACTGGTATTACTCATACCTCAGTCACATTCATTTATTCTCAAAGCCAAGACGAGAATGAGACAGGTCAATGAAGGTAACAAATTTTGATCTAGCCCATACCAAAAGGCATAAGCTATACTGTAAACACTAGATGTTTCCAGGAAAGGCAATATTATATAAATAGCTGTTAATAACTATTTGATATTTTGAGAACACGATATACTAGAGATAAATAGACCGAAACAATGCAAATATTTCCACAGCAAATTTTTTGTTCATTCTGTGATAGATTCAATTAAGAGTGTACTTCGATGCTTTAAAAATGTAATTCACTTTTGTTAAAAATATATACGGATTTATCTCAGAGGACTTCCAAGTAATACATTGATCACTGAGGGTGTGTAATAGGGCATCGCTGAGTACATTTAGAATATAATATACAGGATGAATAAAAAATGCCGCACTTGGAGGTCGGCATGCGATTCCTCATCCCATTGCAAGACAAAAGTTTCTATAGCTAAATCGGATCTGGTGCTGTTGGAAAACAAGTCGAAAACGAGAAGCTGGCAACACTGTCACATCCTGCAGCGCATCGGAATGTAACAGAGAAACGTGCATCATCTCGCTCTACCGTACCCGCCGTTGCAGCACACTGAGTAGACTGCTGGGTTATCAAACCCACATGCACCATGGAGCTACGGCTCGAACCTACGTCAGGTTGATTTTTCTTGTGTGTGTGTGTGTGTGTGTGTGTGTGTGTGTGACATCAGGTCCCTAGTTCCCGTCGTGTAACTGCGTTTGTAAGCATGACATCCTGTTGTCACATATCAACAGTCGAACACATGACAGTGTGATCCATTCAACTGAATGCATGAGTCGACTAACCACCCAGTGCACAACCATAACTGGTCCTGTCAAGTGCATGCAGGGCGGCTTCCTGATGGAGTACACAAACGGCGAATACGTCGATATGCTTTTAGTGTTGGGTGCATCCGATAACCCAGCTTCTGCTGCTGCTCGTGAGTATGCAGCACGGTACCCTCAAAGGCGCCATCCTGATAAGATTGTTTTTCGTCACTTTGAGCAACGCCTGCGGGAAACCGGTAATCTTCGTCCACAAGTAGTGGACAGAGGACGTCTAAGGACTAGACGTACTCCACAAATAGAGGACGATATTGAAGCCGTTCACCAATTACCTCGGCGAAGTACCCGTGATATTGCAAGGCAGTCCCAGGTATCTCAAACACTGGTTGTTGACGTGCTGCACGACGAAAAACTGCATCCATATCATTACACGTTAACTCAACACCAGCGGCCAGAAGGCCGCATTCAACGAGTACAGTTCTGTGAATGGCTTTTGCAACAACTTTAAGATAACGAACATTTTATAAAGAATGTGATGTGGAGTGACGAATGTAGCTTCACTCGGGAAGGTATTTTCAACCATCACAACAGCCATTATTGGTCTGACCACAACCCACATGTCACCCGTGAACGTGGCTTTCAGGCACGCTTTGGGATAAACCTGTGGGCTGGAATCGTGGGAGGAGTGCTTTTAGGCCCTTACCTATTGCCGGACAAGTTGAATGCGCACTGCTATGGTACGTTTCTGGGGAATACTTTGCCTGACGCTTTAGGAAACGTTCCACTTGGTGTTTGGCGACAGCTATGGTTTCAGCATGATGGTGCACCGCCACACTTTGGAATGACTGTGCGTAACTGATTTGTTGTGGAGGTCCAATGTTCTGGCCTCTACGATCCCCGGACCTTAATCCACTAGATTTTTATTTGTGGTGACACTTAAAGAAACATGTGTATAGTACTCCACCCATGGATGTGCAAAACCTAATAGCCGCGTGCATGCTGCATCGGCAATTGTGGATGCAGGTGAGTTTCGTAGGGTCCGGCAAAGTATGCTCCAGCGAATGGCGAAGTGTTTGCAAATGCAGCGTGGTCGCTTTGAACATCTGCTGTGAACTGAACGTTGGTCGTAAATGTACGTACCGGCTCTGTGAAGATAAGACTGGACGTCACACGTCATCATCATCATCATCTGTTTACCCTCCAGGTTCGGCCTCACCTGCTATGCTGAACAGGGGCCTTGTGGAGGGATGGGAAGATTGGAAGGGATAGGCAAGGAAGAGGGAAGGAAGCGGCCGTGGCCTTAAGTTAGGTACCATCCCGGCATTTGCCTGGAGGAGAAGTGGGAAACCACGGAAAACCACTTCCAGGATGGCTGAGGAGGGAATCGAACGCACCTCTACTCAGTTGACCTCCCGAGGCTGAGTGGACCCCGTTCCAGCCCTCGTACCACTTTTCAAATTTCGTGGCAGAGCCGGGAATCGAACCCGGACCTCCGGGGGTGGCAGCTAATCACGCTAACCACTACACCACAGAGGCGGACGACGCCACACGTACACTATGGAATTATTGTGTGTAGCATAAGGGGCAATTCAGTGTAGCCTACCGACTGTACTGTTATTGTGTTTCCTTGTACAGCATTGGATAGAGACGATGTTACTCTATCCACTATTATATTCTACGTGTTGGCTTTATTTGTGCCACGCACGAAACAAAGTGCTCGTCTGCAAGAAGTTCATGTTATGTTATGTTTGAATAAAGGTAACTGTAACGGTAAGACAGAACATTAGTGTATTGCATAGTGGAGGTGTACACTGGATACAATTTCATACATTAACTGGAAAAAAAAAAAATTGTGCGAACGCGACTCGAACTTCGGCGCGTCCCCACAACCGGCATTTGTGGAATTACCTCGTCTCACTGAGCTACTGAGAGCGTCGAGCAGAGCGTCGAGTTCATGCGATCTGTGCTCGGCCACACTGCACGCCGTTACAGCGTTGCCAGAGCATCATTTCTTAACTCGCATTTCTATTAAACCTATTGGTGGGACTAGGTTTTACAAGATAAACTTTTGTCGTGAATTCCGACCTCCACGTGCGGCATTTTTTGGTTCACCCTGTATAACCCAAGTAGCGGTACAACAACTGTGTAATATGAAATTCTCATAGTTACAGTTATGTCGATCTTTGTAATTATTCATTATTACAGTTTGTCTACATTTCAAATTTAGTACGTAGATTCTTCTTCCCTTCTTAATCTGTTTACTCTCCAGGGTCGGTTTTCCCTCGGACTCAGCGAGGGATCCCAACTCTACCGCCCCAAGGACAGTGTCCTGGAGCTTCATACTTTGGGTCGGGGGATACAACTGGGGAGTATGACCAGTTCCTCGCCCAGGAGGCCTCATGCTAAACAGGGGCCTTGTGGATGGATGCGAAGATTGGATGGGACAGGCAAGGAATAGGGAAGGAAGCGGCCGTGGCCTTAAGTTAGGTACCATCCCGGCATTTGCCTGGAGAAGAAGTGGGAAACCACGGAAAATCACTTCCAGGATGGCTGAGGTGGGAATCGAACCCACCCCTACTCAGTTAACCTTCCGAGGGTGAGTGGACCCTGTTCCAGCCCTCGTACCACTTTTCAAATTTCGTGGCAGAGCCGGGAATCGAACCCGGACCTCCGGGGGTGGCAGCTAATCACGCTAACCACTACACCACAGAGGCGGACACGTAGATTCTACTCAGATGATTGTTAAGGAACATTATCGTGGATTCCGTGTTAGAATTTTCATAGGGTCGTCCAACCTTAAACTTCCGATGAAACACCTGCATGATGCAAGGTGACACCAATCTTAGCCTACAAGGAATACAAAGCCTGCCCAATAGCCACTCATAGCTGTCCGCCCTGTGAATGCTATATTTGCCGCTAGAGGCGCTGCAATTCAACCTCACATGAACACCTCGGTTGGTGGTATTTCTAGACGTTGCATGCTTACTGGTGGCGTCCACTACGAAAGTTGAATGTTAATACAGATAGAAATAATGAAACTCAATAATGATTTTGTTTTGTCCGAATCCTTGGCTGAATGGTCAGCGTTGAGGCCTTCGGTTCAGAAGGTCCCGGATTCGATTGCCGGCCGGATGGGTGATTATAATCACGTGTAATTAATTCTTCTGGCTCGGGGACTGGTGTTTGTATTTGTTCCAACACTTTACCTTTCATATTCAGACAATACACTACACTTCCAACCATCACAGGAACTTGATATAGCGATTACTAGACCTCGGATTTTTAGGTGCTAAAAGGCTGCCTAAAGCAGACTCTCAAATAGTCTCTACAATATTTTTAGGCAGCTGCTGTTTTACGTGTCTTAATATGCATTATTTAAAACACCGTGTTGATTTTGCTAAATTGATTATAATTCGTTATGAGGAAATATAAAACAAGTTTCACTCACCTCTATGCTGCAAACGTCACGGAATATAATTTTACCATCCGATGTGAAATGCGTAAACTCTTGTAAATTGAGGATGACTTGGAACCTGACACTTTCGGCTTAATTCACACACTGAGCAAACGGGAAAAGAGTATTGTTAAAATACATCAGTTATATTACAATGGTGTACTGTTGCGTACCATTTTGTAAACAAGGCTCTAGAAATAAAGTTCCTGAAACTAGTTTCCATGAATTCCCTTGCCAAGAGTCAACTAGGGAATTATGGATTAAAGCAATAAGCAGATTAGGTGTGGTACAGTAAATACGCAGACCGTGTGACGGCAAAAATTAGGTTACTTATTATTATTGCTCCTGTTCTGATGATAATAATTTCCTTATTCGGTTGTGTAGATGTCAAGAGTGTGTGGATAAAATTAGTAGTATCCAGAGTCCATCTCCACCAACGTCATTAATAAAAAACAAAGACAGAGGTTGTCTCACGTCTCAGGTATAAGCCAAGTTTTGTTTCACTGCTGATGAAACTCTGGGGCAAGTGAGGGACGAAATGTTATCGGTAACGCTGGACAGTCCAAAAATAGCACAAACATTAACCCAAATACTGTTGCCACGTGTTGCTAAAATTCCTATTCTACAGTGTGGGAAAAGTGATCATCCTCTAGGAACTAAGCAGAATAATACTGCAGAAGTTTCTGCGCCCCTCTGTCACTAACTCCGCTAATGGCATAACAGATGAGTATCGCCGAGAATACTTCTTGAGAAGAAAAACAATTTATGAGGAGAAAATATCAAGGAAAATGGTTAAAGTCGTTCCTTTTCACTGAAAATCTACGGTGCGGTAGTAAAAGTATCTCGTGCAGACCTTATATCCTTTTAAATGCCAGACAAATTTCGACTGGTATGTGTGTTATCTGATATGAAAATCCATAGCTGAATTGAACTCCTAGCGGTAAAAGGTGAACATTCATTATTTTCTACGTCATTCTGCTCAGTAACGTATATAATATACAGGAAGTATAGTGTAGAGCTAAATTTGTGCTGGTTTTAACTCCCGTTAGTAATGATAGTGACAACTGATGTGAGGTGGTATACTAGCGCTGCAGTGGTCAAGACGCGCACTGCCAGGCGGACACTGTTAGTCAGACAGTCGGCGCCGAGTCGACATAAGTATGTCCTGTGTTTTTAAGCGGGACTGGCCATAATGCACCTGCGCGCAGGAAGCCTGCGCACTGGTAGTCTGACTCAGATATTTACCGGAATGATTCGTTCATTCTGGTTTCAGACAACCTGCCGCGCAGGCTGTTGATTTTCGTGTTGAGTGTGGTAATTCGCCCAGTTCTTCGTAAGCCTGTGTTCAAATTTTAACAAAATAAAACAAAACGTATCCGAACTTTTCTGAAATATTCAAAAATCTGTTTTCGTCGACAAGTAACTGTGGAGAAAGGTGTTTGTACTTCCCGTAAATATATTTTAATTCATTTATTGGATGTATATCACTTCTCATTCGTTTTAACTTGGTTGTAACATTGTCACGTAGCAGCAATAGAGCTGCAGCCTGTTCTCTTGTTAGTTCCATGCTACACTGATCAGTTGTATTTCATATCTTTTCTTTTGTGGCAGCTCTGTCTGCGCTGACAACCAGCTTTCATAATGGCCACATCCCACCTGCCACTCGGAGTCAGATATTCAGCGCCGACTGTCTGATTCAGAAAACCAGCGTGCATCTTGGATGTACCCTTACTGAAGAGAGCACTGCGAGTGAGCAGGCTTTGTATTCCTTGTAGGCTAAGCACCAATGTGCATAGAAATACTTGGTAGAAGCTGAATAATATTTGTAGTGACCCCAAGTAATTGGAGAGAGACCAGGAGAGAAGAAGACGCATTGAATACAATGCATACATTGAATATGGAAAGTTAAAACTTAATTTTTAATACAACATATGAAACCCAAATTCAAGTATAAAAATGGAAGTTTATAAGAAATAGTCCAGCCCCGCGTTGTAGGGGACAAAGCGTCCGCCTGTCACCCGGCGGCCCTGGATTCGATTCCCGGCCGGGTCAGGGGTTTTTAATTGTAAATGATTAATATCCCTGGCCTGGGGTCTGGATGTTTGTGACGTCCTTAACGTTCCTTTCCTCACATTCAACACTTTACACTTCCGCAATTTCCAAATACACGCAGGTTCCTAACATATGGTGCAAGTAGTCATCATACATTTATTTTATTATATATTATAAGAAATAGATGTATCACAGCTTTAAAATTGCATTGAAAAAGGGCTCGAAGAATGCTCAAAGCAAGATGAAAAATGAAAACCTACAACCTGTTTTCCAGTCATTGACCGGGTCAGGGATGTAATGAATGAATCATATATATATATAGGCTATTATTACGATGGGGTCGCCACTCCCAAAGTGATACATTAATGAATGATAGATGCTACGAAATGAGAATGGAGAGTGTTGCTGGAATGAAAGATGACAGGGAAAACCGGAGTACCCGGAGAAAAACCTGTCCCGCCTCCGCTTTGTCCAGCACAAATCTCACATGGAATGACCGGGATTTGAACCACGATATCCAGCGGTGAGAGGCCGACGCGCTGCCGTGTGAGCCACGGAGACTCCTCAAAGCAAGATATGAAGGCAAATTACTAGCGACCACGTCCCGAGGTGGTGCAGCTCTTTTCATGCACACTGTCAATGCAGGTGAGCTGCATGTACCATTTCAACTAAATAACAGTCCTCCATCCATTCTTAAATCCATCGCAGAACCGGGCATAGTTCGAACCGTTACGCTACAGAGGCGGACAATGCAATTTACTGATAGTCGACACAAAATTTCAAAAAACCTGATTTGTGTAGCTTGTTTGATTGGGGGGGGGGGAGGGGGAGGAGATTTACTATAACTGAACAGTAAGTGAAGCAAGCCAAGAAGATAGAGAGGGAGATTGAGAAGAAGCATAAGGTGAGAAAGAATGGATGAGGGCAGGAAATTATGTCATGACAATTATTATTTATTTATTTATTTATTTATTTATTTATTTATTTATTTATTTATTTATTTATTTATTTATTTATTTATTCCTTTCTTACAGTAGCGAAGTTAGGGCTCGAGGCCCTCTCTTCTACACATACAAAAAGAATGTATGGAAACAAGAAATGTCGGAGGAAAATACAGGGTCATCGAAGAAGAATACCCATAATTTAAAAAAAATACTGCTTCAAGTAGGGTAAGCATGTGGACGCGATTATGGTCTTAAACTGAAGAGAAAATATGGGAGTCGTTGAAATGAAATGGTGTATGGATTTTAGTGCCGGGAGTGTCTGAGGACATGTTCGGCTTGCCAGGTGCAGGTCTTTTATGAAATGGTAGATGAGAATTCTTTTTTTTTTTTTTTGCTATTTGCTTTACGTCGCACCGACACAGATATGTCTTACGGCGACGATGGGAGAGGAAAGGCTTAGGAATTGGAAGGAAGCGGACGTGGTCTTAATTAAGGTACAGCCCCGGCATTTGCCTGGTGTGAAAATGGGAAACCACGGAAAACCATCTTCAGTGGGGCTCGAACCCACTATCTCCCGATTACTGGATACTGGCCGCACTTAAGCGACTGCAGCTATCGAGCTCGGTAGATGAAAAATTAAGGACAATAGATATGTAAGTAAGCTGGAGACCATTCATATGTTTGTATGTCTGTGTGTACGGTACCGTGTACCCTGAATTATTTGAAAGCCATTTTGTTCATCATGTACCACCGGGAAGGATTAAATTTGCACATTCGTGATACGATGATAGCGCATCTTTCAAAGTTCTACCCTCGGACTGCATGTTTAAAAGTGTAATCAATGACCGCAAGCGGTGATTGTTATGTAGAACATATAAAAAAGCTTGTGGAATATATAGCTGACCTAACTACTCTTCAATCAAGATCTCTGAAATTGAAACTCGAGCTGTTGTTTTGTTAGCGCATGTTGTGATGAGCTGGCTTCGTGGTTACCACTGCAGAATTGTACCAGACATGTATTGTGTATTACTTGCATTCCCGTATTGGTGAATACGTACTTCATACCTCTGCCTTGATTACTATGTGCAATGCATGAACCGTTTATTAGCAAATGTTTGCTGTTGGCAAGTGGAAATATCTTTGTCTACTTCAGGTAACGAGTGGTAATTCCTAGCTCTGTGAAATTACAATTTTCTGATTCTCTGAATCCTAATAAGTTCGTAGTAATATAAAATAAAAAAAAATGGGAAATGTTCTGCAACGTCCAGAGAAAAAATAACTTTTAGGTTAATACTACAATGTATGTTTTATTGTGAAAATAATCCAATCTAAGCTACTGGGAATGGAAGCTAAGGAGAAATCCGTCTGATCCTCTGAAAAGTAAGGTGACTCTCATAGATAATTCTATTTTTTTAGTTGCTTTACCTTGCACCGACACAGATAGGTCTTATGGCGACGATGGGACAGGAAAGGGCTAGGAGTGGGAAGGAAGCGGCCGTGGCCTTAATTAAGCTACAGCCCCAGCATTTGCCTGGTGTGAAAATGGGAAACCACGGAAAACCATCTTCAGGGCTGCCGAGAGTGGGGTTCGAGCCTACTATCTTCCGAATACTGGATACTGGCCGCACTTAAGCAACTGCAGCTATCGAGCTCGGTGTAGTTAATTCTAGGTGTACCAATGAAGACATATAGATAAGTCATATGATGACACTACCAATGAAATTCAGTATGGACAATACTACTACTGAGTAAAAACATGACAAGATTGAAATATTAACGCTAAATGTGAACCATAATTTGATAACTGATAGAAGTATACAAGGATAAGGCCATAAGACTAGAAAATAAGGAATATTAATTAATTCTACACAATAAATGTATGGAAGTGGCACACCTACAAAAATAATGAATGAAATGTCGTATGGCTTTTATTGCCGGGATATCCCAGGACGGGTTCGGCTCGCCAGATGCAGGTCTTTCTATTTGACATCCGTAGGCGACCTGCGCGTTGTGATAAGGATGAAATGATGATGAAGACAACACATACACCCAGCCCCCGTGCCGTAGGAATTAACCAATTAAGGTTAAAATCCCCGACCCGGCCGGGAATCGAACCCGGGACCCTCTGAACCGAAGGCCAGTACGCTGACCGTCCAGCCAACGAGTCGGACAAAATAATGTATAGAAACAAGAAAGATCAGAGGAAAATACAGGGTCTTCGAAGAAGGATACCCATAATTTAAAAAAATACTGCTTCATGTTTGTCCAACCCTTGTCCCGTTTCCCTACGGGGTCGGGTATGAGGTGTGATGAATTTGTCGTGGCGGTTTTTTATGACCGGATGCCCTTCCTGACGTCAACCTCATCAGAGGAGTTAATGGGAGATGAAATGAATGACGTGATATATGATAGTAGGGAGAGGGTGAAACCCGGTGCCGGCACATAGCCTACTCCTGTCGAATAGCACCAAGGGGTCTGCTCAAGGCTTAACGTCCCCATCCGACGGACGAATCACCATCAACAGCGTCATATGCCCTCACTCCATATGAGCACTGCGGAGAGGTTTGGAATTTAATCCAGGCTTTTGGCACGCAATCTAGTGATTAGAAATTGTATACCACCACCTCCCCTACCCTGCCGGCCAACATTCTGATGGTGAAAATTTTTTCGACCAACGGGACTCGAACCGGCTAACCTCGGTGTTAGACCGTTTTAGACTTCAGCGCCTTAACGATCATGCCCACCAGGCGGGCTACAAAAAATACTGCTTCATGTAGGGTAAGCATATTGAGGCGATTATGATCTTAAACTGAAGAGGAAATATGAGAGTCGTTGAAATGAAATGGCGTATGGATTTTAGTGCCGGGAGTGTCTGAGGACATGTTCGACTCGTCAGGTGCAGGTCTTTTTATTTGACGCCCGAAAGCGACCAGCGCGTCGTGATGAGGATTAAATGATGATGAAGCCGAGGCATACACCCAGCCTCCGTGCCAGAGAAATTAAACAATGATAGTTAAAATACCCGACCCGGTCGGTAATCGAACTCGGGAACCCTCTGACCAAAGCCCAGCACGCTAACTATTTAGCCATGCAGACGGACTGGGAGTCGTTTACAAGCCTTAATTTATATATGTGCCCCATTAATGGCACGGCAGACATCAAATCTATAATTCCTGCTTCGTACGCTGGAGCATGTCTGGAGTGACAGTTGCGATGGAAGCACTGATCATTTCTCTGAGATTTACTAAGTCCCGCACATTCTTACCACAAACTGTGTTAATTATGCATCTCCAGAAGGAGAAATCCATTGGAGTGAGATCGAGGCTTCTAGGCGGGACATGAAACACGGCAACCTAATGTGCTCCTCTGATGTTCCTGGACGGCCGGCTGATTTTCCTTTGGCTATACATCCTCTTTCTTTAAACTGATTGTGATATCAGTGAATGGCTTTATGACCGAGCGCATTTCTTTTAAAGTTTCTTGAACAAGCACAAATGTAATTTGGATTCTGGGAACCAAAGCAGGCACTAAATTTAATGCTGGGCAGTCCACATCGTACTGGACTGGCTACACAGCCCTCGTGAAGACACACTATTCATAGCAAGGGTTACATCACCCAGTCAAGGTCAATGCCAGGCAACGACTACAAGCAGCGGTTTCAGAAAACTCCCTTCTTTTCTCTTAATTTTGAAACCAAATTCACCTTAATATGTCCATCCAACTTGAAGCAGCATTTTAAAATATGAATGGTTTTTTTCGATGACCCTGTGTATAGACAGGAATGAGATATATCAAATTGAGAATGAAGTTAAACTTTACATTTTTGATAACTTATTAAACAGAGAATGGAAGAAACCGGGGAGATCAGAGGAATGAGGGAAAGTAAATAGACTATGATGAAGATGAAAATATAGAAGACGCATGCAGCTAGATATAAGTATATACATGAGGAGGTATGCTGGTCTCTGTGACAGTTAAATTCCAGAGAATATTTCATAAACTAAGTCTGATTAATTGTTAATTATATGGCCTACGAAACTTTATGGAATATAATACATACAAATACTTTATATAATTATTTCCATAACATGATATAAATAAGAATACCTTAAGTATTTTGTATTTTAAACAAACAAATGCGTGTGTTAATGATTACTATAATAAATAGTCTCTCCGTGGTCATCTTTAATTGGGAAAAAAGTGTGTTCTATTTAGCCATTCATTCGTGCATTCGTTCATTTGCACTATACTGATACTACTACTAGTAATAGTAGTAGTATGATTTATGAGCCCATCGCGAAATATTTTAAGGAGCACTGTTCTTTAATAACGGCTAGACCTTATAATCTGCTGACTTTCGGGCTGAGCAGAGGTTGCTTGATAGGCCACGGCCCTTCGGGGCTGTTGCGCCATGAGGAAACCACTGTTCTTTAACTAACCTCAAAGTACATGGACTGCTAATAGCTGCACGAGGGACTATGCCAACTTTATTTGAAGATTTTAGAAAGAAGTTTGCTTTACCTAAATCTTTACCGGATGAAATGATATGAATAAAAAAATAGAATCAGAGCTACGGATTTTTTGCGGATGATGTTATTCTGTACAGAATACTAAATAAGTTACAAGATTGTGAGCAAGTGCAACATGATCTCGATAATGTTGTGATATGGATAGCAGGCAATGGTATGATGATAAACGGGGTTAAAAGTCGTGGTGAGTTCCTTAAGGAGATCGCTGCAAGTAGGCTACCTAGGTGTTAATATAAGGAAGGATCTTCATTGCGGTAATCACATAAATGGGATTGTAAATAGAGGGTATAGATTCTCTGCACATGGTTATGAGGGTGCTTAGGGGTTGTAGTAAGGATGTAAAGGAGAAGGCATACAAGTCTCTGGTAAGACCTCAACTAGAGTATGGTTCCAGTGTATGGGACCCTCACCAGGATTACTTGATTCAAGAATTGGAAAAAAATCCAAAGAAGAGCAGCTCGATTTGTTGTGGGTGATATCCGGCAAAATGGTATTGTTACAAAAATGTTGCAAAATTTTGGCTTGGGAGACTAGGAAGAAAGAAGACGAGCTGCTTGACTAAGTGGTATGTTCCGAGCTGTCACTGGAGAGATGGCGTGGAATGACATTAGTAGACGAATAAGTTTGAGTGGTGTCTTTAAAAGTAGGAAACATCACAATTTGAAGATAAAGTTGGAATTCAAGAGGACATATTGCGGAAAGTATTCGTTTATAGGAAGGTAGATTGATTGATTGATTGATTGATTGATTGATTGATATGACGGCACTAAAAATGTCATGTCAAATTTTAGATAACGGTATGTCTCTAATCTCTCACTAATATTTTTTAGTTCAATTCTAGTTTTGTATCAATATTTTATTGTACGTATATCAAATTTACGTGAGTATACTTAGACTGCAAGGGCTAGCCTCAGTAGAGGGCAGTTATTAAATAAATCATTAAGACTGACGAATATTCCTAAGCATAGATTCTATTACTTGATATATTCGAGTGATTTAGTACAACAACGGTGATTTAACGATGAAATTCACTCACACAATTTAGTTCAATTTCACTCCTAAATTAAGCAGTAACTCTCTCTTATGGTTATGACTATTTTTGTTGTGCAATTTATCCTATAACTATAATACTTTATATATTTATGAGGTACAAAAATGATATATATATTTACAAATTGCTTTACGTTGCACTGATACAGATAGGTCTTATGGCGACGATGTGACAGGAAATGGCTAGGAGTGGGAAGGAAGCGGCCGTGGCCTTAATTAAGGTACAGCCCCAGCATTTGCCTGGTGTGAAAGTGGGAAACCACGGGAAACCATCTTCAGGGCTGCCGACAGTGAGTTTCGAACCCACCATTTCCCGAATACTGGATACTGGCCGCACTTAAGTGACTACAGCTATGAAGCTCGGTAATGATAATAATAATAATAATAATAATAATAATAATAATAATAATAATAATAATAATAATAATAATAATAATAATAATAATAATAATAATAATAATAATCTGTTAATTGTCTTAATAAGAGATGCTGATCACAAGAGCTTTACTTTGATCTTCAAAGTTCTTGAAACAGAAATCTTCTTCCTCTTAGTGATATCTCGCAGATGCGGTGTCAACTTTATGGATCCTTGAATGCCATTTTGTTCTGTTTGTTGCGTCTTGGAGTCGTAGTTGGGTTTCTCTCATACGTACGTTGATGAAGTCTTGCAAGCGTAGCTGTGGATGTTCACGATATCTTATTCCTTGCACCCTGAGATGGAAGGTTTGGGTGCTGCTCTTATGATGTGACCGTGTCAGAGAAGCCGTCATTTGCATAATTAAAGTGGTAGAAAAATATAGAAACTAATATAGGCATCACACTTAACAACAGGTAACACTTTGTGTCTTGCAGTCTCATCAAAGTATTATTTTAGACCATTTTTATACTAAGAGCAATTCAATATAACATGCCAGTTACTTTCAGAAATACTGCTAACATCCTTAATAGAATTTTTGAATGAGATTCTGGACTCATTCAAACAATGAGTTGCATCAAACCGGTACTTGAAAATATTCGGTGTATCAAATTACTAATCCTTCCTCTGATCTTTATTTTACAGTACTAATAAGTCATTACTACGCTCACTTGGGGTAATCATGTACATTGCAATTAGTTCACAGTATTTGCTGCACTGATGTGCATTCTGCTATCTGTTGCAGCTTTTGGAAACTATTTAAACATTATACATATTTTCGGGTTCTGAAGGGCACATAAATGTCCCGATGGGACTTTAGGAGACTCAGGAAGGTGTCATTTAAATTATATTAGGCTGAAGTTCGGTCAGTCCACAAAGGGTTAAATGCCAACTGACTGTGCAAGGAATCGATTCCACTCCTCAAGTTTCTATGCTATTTGCTTTACGTCGCACCGACACAGATAGGTCTTATGGCGACGACATGACAGGAAAGGGCTAGGAGTCAGAAGGAAGCGACCGTGGCCTTAATTGAGGTACAGCCCCAGCATTTGCCTGGTGTGAAAATGGGAAACCACGGAAAACCATTTTCAGGGCAGCCGACAGTGGGGTTCGAACCTACTATCTCCCGAATACTGGATACTGGCCGCACTTAAGCGACTGCAGCTATCTAGCCGAAGACCTGAATTCGCTATTCGCTATTCGACACAGCCAATGCGCATCTACTTCCGTATCGTATGTGGCTCGGAGTTGGTTTTGCACAAGTATGATATATTCGTTCTGGTTTAAAATACATTTCACTTTTCATATCATCTGTAAATTCCATAAGAAATTAGAATCGTGTATACCTTAACTAGGGAGAGTTGTTAGACCCTTTGTAGAAATGCTATTTGCTTTACGTCGCACCGACACAGATAGGTCTTATGGCGACGATGGGATAGGAAAGGCCCAGGAATGGGAAAGAAACGCCGTGGCCTTAATTAAGGTACAACCCCAGCATTTGCCTGGTGTGAAAATAGGAAACCACGGAAAACCATCTTCAGGGCTGCCGACAGTGGGGTTCGAACCCACTATATCCCGATTACTGGATAGTAGCCGCACTTAAGCGACTGCAGCTATCGAGCTATCGAGAAATGAAGCAGCTCGGAAAGTTATTCGACGAGTTCTGTTAAATCCCAACCATCCCTGTTCTGGATTTGGTATGGTCCAATTTCTGCTGTTCCACTAACAGAATTAACGTGGCTTCAGTTATCTCGAACAAATGACAATCGATAATGGCCGTTACTGATGATAACCCCAAACTCCATCGAAATTTGAGTTTATTATTAGCGAGTATAGCTCGCTCTGATATTTTACCCTTGTCAACACAAGTCATCTTATCATATGTTTTGATGTGAAAGTCACATAATAGATAATGTGTGTCTATATAAAAATGTACACATGGTGCAAAAAGTATATAATATTACACATCAATACTGATCAGCTCATCCAAATGTTATCAAGAAAATCTGTATAATAGGATTTGAAAAGCAAAGGTAGTCTTAATTTGTACATATATTTAACAAAATAATGAGTACCTGTTAATAATATTTCAGTGAATAACGTTAATTAACATTTTAAATATAGGAAAATGTAGAAATATACTGTGTTCTAATAAGTTATATTTTGTTTCCAGTGGACTAAAATAAATTCGATGGACATTAATATGACAGTTTATTGTGAAGTGCCACGTTGTATAATAATGTGCTAAATACTAGTCTACTGCCACTAGCTATCAATCAAGGGAATACAGGTATGAAACTTCCACTTCATTTCTAAAAGAAACCTATAAATATATCTAATTAGCTAATAAATTGGGAATCGAGCATATGACCGCGTGGTGTTGGTCACATAGCTAACAACTTGCATTCGGGTGAGAGTGGGTTTGAACCTTACTGTCGGCAGCCCTGAAAATGGTTTTCCATCTTCACTTCAAGCAAATGCAGTAGCTGTACCTTAAATAAGGCCACGGCCCGTTTATTTATTCTCCTACACCTTTCCTATACTATCGTTGGCACAGGACTCATGTGTGTCGTGCGACATAAAGAAAAATGTAGAAAGGAAAAAAAAAGAAGAAAAAAAGCCATTATCTGCCCAGTCTCCTCATTCCATACGTGCCATGTATGTAGAGAAATTTAGCGGTCCTGTTTTTATGACAAGGCTAAATTTGATCAGCATCTCTAGAATAATAATCAAAGAAGAGCACCAGTACTTTATTATTATTATTATTATTATTATTATTATTATTATTATCATTATTATTATTATTATTATTATTATTATTATTATTATTATTATTATTATTATTAGTAGTAGTAGTAGTAGTAGTAGTATTATACTCTAACGAATGGCTGCAAGGTTCGTGCTTAATGACTTAAGTCCTAGATGTAATGTGACGGGTATTATTAAAAGACCTGATGGAAGTACTGGAGACTAGAAGAAAAGAACAGCATGATTATGTGACCTACACGACGCTTATGTGAATAATCCATCCATTGGGGAGTTGAGCAGGTTACTAGAAGAGCCTTACTACATAAGTAGGACCGGTAATTCACGTAAATTTGAAGGAAGGCTGCAGAAAAAAAATATATATATATATGTTAGGCCTATACAGTGCTGAAAACAAGTTTTGTATATTGCGGTTTAGAGATTTTTAAATAATTGTGCATTGTGTATGTACATACATTATACATTACGAAGGGATTTTACAAAGAAAACAACAGAAACTCAACTAAATCACGAATTTCATCATGTGGGTCTTGAACACAATATTATGGTTCATTGTGTGGCAGATCAGTATCGTGTACAGACATTTTTTTTTTTTTTTGCTAGTTGCTTTACGTCGCACCGACACAGATAGGTCTTATGGCGACGTTGGGACAGGGAAGGACTAGGAATGGGAAGGAAGCGGCCGTGGCCTTAATTAATGTACAGCCCCAGCATTTGCCTGGTGTGAAAATGGGAAACCACGGAAAACCATTTTCAGGGCTGCCGACAATGGGGTTCGAAACTACTATCTCCCGAATACTGGATACTGGCCGCACTTAAGCGACTGCAGCTATCGAGCTCGGTACAGACATTTCGGGTCTTGAAACGTACTTGAAGTCGATGAGGCATACTCACCACCAAAGAATTCAATTTGTTTTGGAACAGATTATCCCGCTCTTGGAATCAACTTCAGTCAGTCGCTGAGTGTTAGCAGGAGGATTACTCTATTCAGTTTTACGTCACCCCTCAATATTACAGCAATCTCAGAAAAGAGCTTATATGCTCTCCAACTTGAACGAAGGAGACTGCGATCCTAATTTCTTACAGCCTACTCAAGGCAACATTACATAAAAAATCTTACAAATTTCTGGCCTCTCTAGGACCAACTTACAATTTTACAATTTGTACCCAGGGGTAACTAGTACCCAAACTACTGGGCCTTCGTAGAAAAGAAAAACAGGTTAAATTATTGGCCCGAACACACAATGTATGGAGGCGTACACTTGCGCTCCTAGAAAATTAAATATAAAACCCTAAATGGGGCTCTCGCCCCGATGAAGCAGAGGCTAATCCCAAGCTACGCTTTACAGAAAAGACAAAATCGTAGTCACCTCGAACTAAGTTGAAGGGGAACTCGAGAGGGTAACGCACTCTCTGTCCCGATTTACAGTTTAAGATTTTTATGAAATTTTATATTAGCCGAAAGAAAGTTAACATTTAAAAAACAGGAGGTTACTTAGTTAGAAATTAGAACCTTCCCCTCGTGTAAGTCTGCGGAGGTAGCTACAGAGAGATATGACTGGTGGCCATTACATGGGCTGATGAACTGCCTGGCGAAGAATGAGGCGCCTCGCCTCCTGTCTTAACACACACACTCTTAGAAATTAGGTGATCCAAAAACCAGGTAGCCTGAAAGGCCGCAGCTTATATACGCGAGGGGACGGTTTGAGAGGGTTCTGGACTGAATCCGGACACATCCTCTGGTTTTATTGGCAAAATCAAAAGGTACAAGATATGTGTGATTGGTTGAAAAATAATTACAGAAAATTCCTGATTGGCCAGATTCAAAAACTAGCGGAATGAGAAAGATGTGTTGCAAAACCTTGAAATAACAAAATAAATGAAAGTTAATTTAGTTGAGGAAACATAATAACACAAAACTTCCTCAATTCATTAACTCTTTTACCTTGCACCAGAGTGCATTACCTCAATTTTTTGTAATGACATCTATGGAGAAAAGTCTAAACTTCTTGACGTAAACCAAAACAAAACAAATAAGTCCAGTCAGTTTAGGCAACTTCAAAATAACACATTACTCAATAATTCACTGGTGACATCTTTAGGTCAATGTCCCAAATTCATGCCGTAGGTGTTTCACGTTTTGTTAGAGAGATAGCGTTCCTTAAGGCGCTTCTTTCAAATGAGCGTAGTTGAGGTGTACCTCCCGGTATAATAATAATAATAATAATAATAATAATAATAATAATAATAATAATAATAATAATAATGTGTCCGCCTCTGCGGTGTAGTGGTTGGTGTGATTAGCTGTCACCTCCTGAGGTCCCGGTTTGATTGCCGGCTATGCCACGAAATTTATAAAGCGGTACGAGGACTTAAACGGTGTCTACTCAGATTCTGGAGGTCAAGTAGAGGGGAGTTTGATTCCAACCTCAGCCATCTTCGAAGTAGTTTTCCGTGGTTTTCCACTTCTTCTCCGGGAATATGCCGGAATTGTATCTAACTTAAAGCCATGGCCGCTTCATTCCCTCTTCCTTGTTTATCCTTCCAATCTTCCCATCCCCATACAAGGCCCCCGATTAGCATAACAGGTGAGGCCAACGTCGAGGTACTTGTCCTCCTCCCTAGTTGTACCCCCGACCCGAAGTTTCATGCTCCAGAACACTGTACTTGAGGTGGTAGAGGTGAGATTCCTCTCTGAGTTCGGGGGATTCAGTTATGCAACCATTAATTAATTCATTCATTCATTCATGCAGCCATTCATTTATTTATTCAATTCATGCATAGTGTCTGTTGAATGTGGAGGAGAACTCTGTAAAGACGTACGACAAATCAACACCTAAATAAAGTTTACTTTTATACCTTTACTATCTATAGATACCACTTGCTCACACAGAAGATAACTGTTATATTTGGGTGGACGAAAAGTTTCCTTTGTGGTTGAGGTGTTACGTATATATATATATATGTATCTGTGCTTTAGTTGAACGAATTAATTTTACGCTTGTCTAGTTTTCAACTTTGGTCATGTCGTTGGACTTGTAATTGAAAAGCAAAAGCTTTAGGGAGCAATTTCAAGGTCCGGTGGTCTACGGGCTGCTGACAATATTCACAGCGCCCGCTTGCAACAGCTATTGTGTCTGACCAGCAACTAGAAGAACAGCTTGCAACACACAGTGGCACATTTTAAAGTCCAGCTAAAATGGAGATGTTAAAATACGAGTTAGCCCCGAAAGCATTTCTAGTTCCAAAGCAGAGGATGTTGTAAGACTTCCCATCGTACTCTGATTAAAGTAACAAGTTCAACGTCAATTTTAATACCCTTTTCTTGATTTTCATTGCACACTTGCCGAGAAAGAGGAATTTGTTATTCTCAAATATATGAAAGTTGTTTAAAAGCGTGGCATAAACGAGACACGACATTAGTATGTGAAAGATAGATAGAGAGAGAGAGAGAGAGAGAGAGACAAAAAGGTTTCTTTTCTTGCTATTTGTTTTACGTCGCTCCGATACTGATAGGTCTTATGGAGACGATGGGATAGGAAAGGCCTTGTAATCGGAAGAAAGCGGCCGTGGCCTTAATTAAGGTACAGCCCCAGCATTTGCCTGGTGTGAAAATGGGAAACCACGGAAAACCATCTTCAGGGCTGCCGACAGGGGGGTTCGAACCCACTATCTGCCGGGTGCAAGCTCACAGCTGCACGCTCCTAACCGCACGCATTGGGGGTGGGGGGTGAAAACGGAGGTGAATTCCTTTTACAAGTATACATATATCTCATAAACTGAAGAAGTTACAGTCGTGATAATTGGTATTTGGAAGCTATTTTAAAGAAATGGGTACTGTTTGTTTTTGAAGAATTCATTTGAGTGGGGTATGTGGGAGGAAGTGAAAAATTTGAATTCTTTTCCTGGAGAAACTTATAACTCAAAACTGAAGGTTACAAGACGTGGAAATTGGTATTTGGAGTCGCCTTTAAATATAAAGAAACACGCATTTTTTGGGTGGAGGAAACCAACTTAACGGGCGGGGGTGGAGTGAAAAAGGAGTTTAATTCCTTTTGTGAGGATACTTATATCTCAAAAACTAAAGATGTTACAGACGTGAATTTAGTGTTTGGAATCTTTTAAAAATAAAGAAACACACATTTGGGGGGGGGGAGGAGGGAGGGAATCAACTCTCAAAACTGAATATGTTACATTACAGTCGTGATAATTGGTATTTGGAAGCTCCTTTATGAATAAAGAAACGGGTATTTGTGGTTTTCGGAAAACTGACTTTGGGAGGGGGGAGGTGAAAGGTAGTGAAAAATTTAATTCCTTTTATGGAGAAATTTCTATCTCAAAAACTTAAGGTTACACACGTGAAAATTTGTATTCGGAATCTCCTTTAAAAATAAAGAAACACGCATTTTTCGGAGAGGTGGGGGAAATCAACCTAACGGGCTGGGGTGAAAAAAGAGTTGAATTCTTCTTATGAGAATACTTATATCTCAAAAAATGAAGATGTTAGAGACATGAACATTGGTAGTGTATTTGGAATCTTCTTTTAAAGTAAAGAAACACGTGTTTTTGTATCTTCGGAAAATCCACTTAAAGGGGGTGAATGAATTGAAAAATCAGCTGAATTATTTGTATGGGGATACTTATATCTCAAAAACTAAAGATACTAAATACGTGAAAACTGGTATTTGGAATCTCCTTTCAAAATGAACACGCACTTTTTCGGAGGGGGGAATCAACGGGTAGGAAGGGTGGGGGGGAGAGTTGAATTACTTTTTTTTTTTTTTTTGCTAGGGGCTTTACGTCGCACCGACACAGATAGGTCTTATGGCGACGAAGGTTGAATTACTTTCATGAGGATTCTTATATCTCAAAACTGAAGATGTTACAGACGTGAAAATTAATATTTGGAATTTCCTTTAAAAATAAAGAAACACGCGTGTTTTTTTCGGAAAATTGACGTAAGGGCTGGGGATTTGAAAAGAAGTAAATAAGGAGTTAAAATATATTTATGAGGATGCTTTATCTTAAAAGCTGAAGCTGTTACAGACGTGAAAGTTGGTATCTTCAATTTCCTTTCAAAATAAGCACGATTTTTTTGTTTTTGGGAAGTCCACTTAAGGCGGAGAGGGATGGAAAGAAGTGAAGAAGAAGAAGTTGAATTATTTTTATGAGTATACGTTTATCTCAAAAACTGAAGGTGTTACAGACGTACAGACATGAAAGCTGGTTTTTGGAATCACCTTAAAAATAATGAAACACGTACTTTTTGGTTTTCGGATAATACAGTTAAGGGGCTGAAAAGAACTGGAAAAGCGGGTAAATTTTTTAAATGAGTACCGGTATATTTACATTATATGTCAAAAAATTAACACGTTAGAGACAAGAAACTTGGTATTTTGAGAGTCCTAAAAAAATACAGGAACATGCACGTTTTGTTTTGGGAGAAGCCACTTAACGGGGCGGGGGGGGGGTGAAAAGAAGTGAAAAAAGGTTGAATTATTTAATGAGGATACGTATATCTTAAAAATTGAAGATTTTATAGACGTGAAAAATTGGTATTTGGAACCTCCTTTAAAAATAAACACGGAATTAATTTTCTGAAAATACACTTAGATGAGGGTGGGAGTGGGGAAAGGACTGATCGAGGGGTTGAATTATTTCTATTGGGATACGTTTGTATATCTAAAAAACTGAAAATGTTACAGATGTGGGAATAGGTATTTGGAATCTCCTTTAAACATAAAGAAACATGTATTTATTTTTTCGACTTTTTCTCGCATGTACAGTTGTATGTCGCACGGTTGTATTAGCCCCAAAAGGTAATACCACAAACATGGTTTACAAAGAATTTCTGGGGTAAATGAAACTCAATTTTTGGGTGAGATTTTATACTTTATGAATTTTCAGATACCGGTAATGTCTTTGTACAATGCCGAGGAACGATTACTTTGTTCAAATTACACAATCCACGCGAGCGAAGCCGCGGGTAATTGCTAGTTTAAATATATAACATGTTATTCACTCGATCAATGTTGGTTTCTTGCACATTAAAAAGACCTGCATCGTATTTATATCAGTGGGTGAAATGTGTATAACTACGTAGTTGGACTTTATTTACGAACCAAGTGTGAAAACATGGAATCAGCTTTTCAGTCTCATGAAGAATATCCACATTATGTTTGTAGCTAACTGACAGGGTCAGGAATAGAATGAATGAAGGATTAAATACCACTAAAGGAAGAAAATTCTGCCGAATTCGAGGTCTGGCGTGCTTTTCCGGTCAAAGATTAATGGATGGCAAATGAAATGAAATTATAGCGAATTTATTGAATAGAGAATGACCAGGGAAAACAGAAAAAAACTGTCTCACCCTACGTTTCCCCCGACATGCACCCCTTATGAAGTGATAGGAGTCAAGAATGAACCATAGCTACTGCCAAGGAAAGGAAATTGTGTGCCCTGGCGAGGCCTGTCGCATTCCCCTGGGTATAAAAGATTATTAAATGACAAATGAAGTTGTTTCAAACAGTGATGCTGATATAAAGATGAAGAAATCAGGAATAATATTTTGAAAACCCTGATAAGGGGTAAGTAGGCAATGGATACTGTCACATTCTGAAACACGAAACTTCCCTGTGGAATTCTCAAACAAGACCTCTCGCTAATGAGATCCTAGAATGATTAATGACCACGGCGCAAGTTTTACTGATTTTAACACGGCGCAACTTTTACTCGGCGCAACTTTTACGATACCGGCCAGTATACAGTAATCGGGAGATAGTGGGATCGATCCCCACTGTCGGCAGCCCTGAAAATAGTTTTCCGTGGTTCCCATTTTCACACCAGGCAAATGCTGGGGCTGTACCTTAATTAAGGCCTCGGCCGCTTCCTTCCACTTCCCAGGCCTTTCCTATCCCATCGTCCCTATAAGACCTATCTGTGTCAGTGCGACGTAAAACAAATAAAAAACGGAAAGCCATCTTCAGCGCTTCTGACAGCGGGGTTCGAACCCATTATCTCCGGAATGAACGGAATGAAATCTGACCGTTAAGTGACGCAAACGCGCAGCCAACTCGCTAGGGAGGTCCAGAGGGACTTATTAAAATAATAATGCAACGTATTCAACATTCGTTCAAGTGCTATTAATCCTAAGAGACGTTTAATTGCCATTAATTTAGCGTTATTTAACGTGGCAGTAAATCAACTAACTGCGCATTCAAATGCCAAAAAACTCAGCTGGGATTTACCATATTATTGACATAGTAGGTGAGCGCATGGCTAACCACACGGTCGGCCCCAAATGGCACTCATTCATTTGGTAAGAGTATCTTCGTCTTTCGTGGACTTTTATAATTTATCTGGAATCAGTACTAATGTGGATTAAGCCCAGATTTACGGCTGGATGACCTCCTTCGCTCCAAACCTAAGTGAAAGGATATTCATTATTGTGTGTTTCTGTGATAGTTGGCAGTATGATGCCTTGTGTGTAGAATAAAACATTAAGACAATTACAAATACCCAGGCTCTGAGCTAGAAGAGTCAACCGTTAAAATCTCCGATCCGACCGGGCCGAAGCCCCATATACCACTAGGCTGACCACACAGCTAAGGAACAAGAGACTCTTAAGATTAATTTATGCGGTAAAATTCACAGAAAGCGGCTCAGTATGATGTCACAAACCGATTAGTGTAGCTGAAGATTGGAATTTTTGTGATTAGAACTTTAGGTGAGTGCTCTAATTTTTAAAGCTGGACCATGCGCGGCCAGTGCTGCGAAGAATGGGGGTTCGAACCAACCATCTCTCGAATGGATGCTAGAAGCTAAATGGCTCGAACCGTGCAGCTAACTCACTCGGTATTCGAATTTCACAGACGGGAAACGTACATGTATTCCAGAGAGAAGTAGCACAATCTGAATACAAGATTCGTGCATAAGCTAGAATAAGTTATGTCTTCTGCAAAATCGCAATATTAGGGTATTGGAATTATGTATGAATTTTTATGCGATTGCCTTGTAGTTATTATTTTACACAATTTGCAATGGAATACAGTATTTCTTATTATATTTTATAAATCAAGGTTAAATTATTGTGTTAACGCGTTTCTAACATTCGGTTACGCTATTTCTATTATGAAATTTTGTAATATTTTTGAATTTTGTGTTAATTCCTATTGAACTGGTTGTAATTATGTTGCACTCTCTACTAAATTATGCACAACAGTTAAAAATCACTTAAATCTCAAATTTTCAAGTATTTTTAATTGTTATGTTTGTCTTTCAGTTATCTTCTTTCGATATCGTGTAATTTCTAGCTTTGATTTATTTTCTTGCCATACTTCTTTTCAAGTAATCCTTGTGTTGTGTTTTTGTTTCAAGAGCGTGTGTTAACGTCGTATTAGAACTTGAGCTAGGTTAAAACTATATTCATCTGTATTTCGAACGGCTCCAAAGGCTCCGACGTTGCCTGAGTTCGCGCATTCTTAATTCGTCTCTCACATGTTCCTGATTTTTTTTTTTTTGTATTGAGTTTTGTATCTCTTT
Organism: Anabrus simplex; assembly: GCF_040414725.1. Classification (NCBI taxonomy): domain Eukaryota; kingdom Metazoa; phylum Arthropoda; class Insecta; order Orthoptera; family Tettigoniidae; genus Anabrus; species Anabrus simplex. Next base: position 469,236,208 of record NC_090265.1, on the reverse strand, counting down.
TTTTTTATGGGAGCGATACTTTTAACGCAACAGAAAATTTTGATGACATCCTTCAATCGATTGCAAAATGTTGAAGATTTTGAACAAACAAAATGTTCTAATGAAGGAGTGTCCTGTAATCTTCAATTTGAGCCCTTACGCGTTTGTCTATACTTAAACTTTAGAAGTTATAGCGCTAAAAGTTTGGTCTAATGATTTTCGTTATCTCGTTTTGTGATTACGCCACATCTGCACGAACAGCTTTTATTTAAAAATATTGTCACATTATTTCTGTGTATAACGCCGGTCTTTTGTTAGTATGGGGTGCAAACAAAGGGAACTACAACCGTTTGATTTACCCCTACTGAGCAAGTTGGTCGTGCGGTTTGGGTCACGTAGCTGTGAGCTTGTATTGAGGAGATGGTGGTTCAAATCCCACTGTTGCCAGACCTGAAGATGTTTCTTTGTGGTTTCCCATTTTAACACAAGGAAAATTCTACGCCTATACCTTAATTAAGGTCTCGATCACCTCCTTCGCAATCCTAGTTCTTCTACATCCCATCGTCACCATAATACCTGTCCGTGACGGTGCGACGTAAAACAAAAGATAATCCTGTTTTTGTAAGGCTGCCAGAGTTGATGGGCAGGGAATATTTGCGCATGTTTTAAATTAAGTTAGCACATCGTAACAAATTATAATAATAATAATAATAATAATAATAATAATAATAATAATAATAATAATAATAATAATAATAATACTAATAATAATAATAATAATAATAATAATAATAATAATAATAATATCAAAATCCAGAGAGAGTGAGGGACTAGGATACAAGTACCAATGGCAGTCACAGTTTCAGCTCTTTCGTCTTAGATAACGACCACTTTCAGAGAGCTATCCTTTAAGACCATTTCATGGTTTAAAAAGATATTCCACAGGCAAATAGAGGGCTATAGACATTGCCAAGTACATTCTAAGTAGAGTGATTCAGAATATACTTTGCATAGACTCTTCATAGACGACCAACACATTGTCGAATAACTGTAATATTCTCGTGCAACAGCCACTCTATCGTAAACGGCTAATACACTTGCACGGTGAGCAATATACTCTGTCGGAAGCATGATAATGCGTTATAAATTACGCTGAAGTACTTTTCCGTAGATCTGAATTTCATTTATGTGGAATAAATAATGTGTGGAAATCATTACTCTTCCACAAGAGTTAATTAACACACGTTCATGGAAAGTAACACTTCTTTAGAAAATAGAAATATCATTAATTGGTGCTGTAAAATCACGAGATCCTTAACGTTGTACCAGTGAACGAGTGTTAACGTGATATTCTTATAAATATTGAATATTCTAGAGGTTGCTGCCGGGATATTGAAAAGCTATAATTAGCTGTACAAGTGCTGAACGTGCGCGAGGGAAACAATGCCACTCAAATTAGTAATTTATAAGTCATGCCGAGCGGTCCAGGTTATAAATAAGGAAATATTCTCGGTCGTACAACTTCCTTTACAATTCTGGTTAAGGTTCTCATAATTGTAATGGATTAAAGTACCTAAAAACTTTTCACCAACAATTAAATAAGGTTGACCGAACGAGTTTGCCACCTTGCAGCTGGGATCGCGGAGCTGTGAGCTTGCATTCAGATGACGCTTCGTTCAAATCCCACCGTCGGCTGCTCTGAAGAGTGTCTTCTGTGTTTCACATTTTCACACCAGAAAAATGCTGGGGCTGTACCTTAATTAAGGCCACGGCCGCTACTTTTCCAATTCACATCCTTTCACATCCTTCCGTCACAAAACTTCTGATATGGTAGTGTGACGTTAAACCACAAAGAAAAAGTCTTCTTACTGAATGTCTGATTCTCCACAAACACCCTCAATGTATTAAGGGGTATTGAATTTAACCGCCTATACTTGCCCGAATAACGTAGTTGTCTAGTATTAGTTGAAGTTTAGAGTTAATAATGTAAGACATACCTATGAGTCGAAATTTAACACCTTTCTTTCCACGAATTACTCTAACCAATTTTAAGATTATTAAGAGGTCCATATCTAGGGTGTACAGTTAGCTACATTTTCTTGTTTGGGCAAGAGCAAGTTTGTTGCTTTCATAGACTTGTATCATTTTTATCCTTTGCTTTGACAATATGAAAGTGACGTAGGTTTAAGCGATGCTAGTAATGCTCGATCTGGTGTCCCACAGGGTTCAAATTGTGGACCATTACACTTTTTACTATTTATGAATTATCTTCCTAAATGCATACAGTATTCAAACATATTGCTATTCGTGGAGGATGTAAACATTTTCAGAACCATTCGGCCACAGGATTACAGTAGTTTTCTTCAGAAAGGCCTCAATAGCATATCACATTGGAGCATAACTAACAAGTTAGATTTAACATGAAGTGTCCTGTAAAGGTATTTTCTAGGAATAAAAATAAAATTAGTCACTCGTATAATATTTTGAATATCGTCGCCATAAGACCTATCTGTGTCAGTGCGACGTAAAGCAAATAGCAATATATATATATACATTTTGAATACTAACTTGTCATTACAGCTTATAAATCTCATATTTTGTCCCGTATTGGCTCAACATACAGTAACTGCGGTTAAGTTATAAGGAGATTCCCACTCTCCAATACTTAACAATTTCTAAATAATGGTTTTATTAATTACATGATATAATCCAGGATAATCTCTAGGACATGCTTCGTTCCGATTATGGAACATCTTCAGCTAAAAGATTTGACAAAATGGCAAGACAATTAAAATACATGTGATAGTTATGATGATAAGATAAAATGTTAATTCATGTTGGGTTAACATTTCTAACAAGTGTCTAAGTGACGAAGTAAAATCGGCTTAAGGGTTCTTCTTTATATTGGAGGCGTGTAAACTTGTTAATCTTGAAGATAAAATTGGAGATATAAGATTTTCTTAAAGTATAGTTATAGATCAATCAATCAATACTGATCTGCATTTAGGGCAGTCGCCCAGGTGGCAGATTCCCAATCTGTTGCTTTCCTAGCCTTTTCCGAAATGATTTCAAAGAAATTGGAAATTTATTGAACATCTCCCTTGGTAAGTTATTCCAATCCCTAACTCCCCTTCCTATAAATGAATATTTGCCCCAGTTTGTCCTCTTGAATTCCAACTTGATCTTCATATTGTGATCTTTCCTACTTTTATAGACGCCATTCAAACCTATTCGTCTACTAATGTCATTCTACGCCATCTCTCCGCTGACAGCTCGGTACATACCACTTAGTCGAGCAGCTCTTCTTCTTTCTCTCAATTTTTCCCAACCCAAACATTGTAACATTTTTGCAACGCTACTCTTTTGTCGGAAATCACCCAGAACAAATCGAGCTGCTTTTCTTTGGATTTTTTCCAGTTCTTGAATCAGGTAATCCTGGTGAGGGTCCCATACACTGGAACCATACTCTACTTGGGGTCTTACCAGAGACTTATATGCCCTCTCCTTTACATCCTTACTACAACCCCTAAACACCCTCATAACCATATGCAGAGATCGGTACCCTTTATTTACAATCCCATTTATGTGATTACCCCAGTGAAGATCTTTCCTTATATTAACACCTAGATACTTACAATGATCCCCAAAAGGAACTTTCACCCCATCAACGCAGTAATTAAAACTGAGAGGACTTTTCCTATTTGTGAAACTCACAACCTGACTTTTAGCCCCTTTTATCAACATACCATTGCCTGCTGTCCATCTCACAACATTTTCGAGGTCACGTTGCAGTTGCTCACAATCTTGTAACTTATTTATCACTCTATAGAGAATAACATCATCCGCAAAAAGCCTTACCTCCGATTCCACTCCTTTACTCACATCATTTATATATATATAAGAAAACATAAAGGTCCGATAACACTGCCCTGAGGAACACCCCTCTCAACTATTACAGGGTCAGACAAAGCTTCACCTGCTCTAACTCTCTGAGATCTATTTTCTAGAAATATAGCAACCCATTCAGTCACTCTTTTGTCTAGTCCAATTGCACTCATTTTTGCCAGTAGTCTCCCATGATCCACCCTATCAAATGCTTTAGACATGTCAATCGCGATACAGTCCATCTGACCTCCAGAATACAAGATATCTGCTATATCTTGCTGGAATCCTACAAGTTGAGCTTCAGTGGAATAACCTTTCCTAAAACCGAATTGCCTTCTATCGAACCAGTTATTAATTTCACAAACATGTCTAATATAATCAGAAAGAATGCCTTCCCAAAGCTTACATACAATGCATGTCAAACTTACTGGCCTGTAATTTTCAGCTTTATGTCTATCACCCTTGCCTTTATACACGGGGGCTACTATAGCAACTCTCCATTCATCTGGTATAGCTCCTTCGACCAGACAATAATCAAATAAGTACTTCAGATATGGTACTATATTCCAACCCATTGTCTTTAGTATATCCCCAGAAATCTGATCAATTCCAGCCGCTTTTCTAGTTTTCAACTTTTGTATCTTATTGTAAATGTCATTGTTATCATATGTACATTTTATTACTTCTTTGGCCTTAGTCTCTTCCTCTATCTCGACATTATCCTTGTAACCAACAATCTTTACATACTGCTGACTGAATACTTCTGCCTTTTGAAGATCCTCACATACACACTCCCCTTGTTCATTAATTATTCCTGGAATGTCCTTCTTGGAACCTGTTTCTGCCTTAAAATACCTATACATACCCTTCCATTTTTCACTAAAATTTTTATGACTGCCAATTATGCTTGCCATCATGTTATCCTTAGCTGCCTTCTTTGCTAGATTCAATTTTCTAGTAAGTTCCTTCAATTTCTCCTTACTTCCACAGCCATTTCTAACTCTATTTCTTTCCAGTCTGCACCTCCTTCTTAGTCTCTTTATTTCTCTATTATAATAAGGTGGGTCTTTACCATTTCTTACCACCCTTAAAGGTACAAACCTGTTTTCGCATTCCTCAACAATTTCTTTAAACCCATCCCAGAGTCTGTTTACATTTTTATTTACCGTTTTCCACCGATCATAGTTACTTTTTAGAAACTGCCTCGTACCTGCTTTATCAGCCATATGGTACTGCCTAACAGTCCTACTTTTAAGACCTTCCTTTCTATCGCATTTATTTTTAACTACCACAAAAACAGCTTCATGATCACTAATACCATCTATTACTTCAGTTTCCCTATAGAGCTCATCTGGTTTTATCAGCACCACATCCAGGATATTTTTCCCTCTGGTTGGTTCCATCACTTTCTGAATCAGCTGTCCTTCCCATATTAACTTATATAGTATAGTATAGTCATTAGTAAATCCTATGAGGGATACTGGCGTGCTTTTTGATGTTAAACTGACATTCTCAGGATTTATTAAGAGATGCACATGTGACTCCAAAAATTCCAAGGCAATAAAGTTATTATACAACTTCTTTATAAGAAGTCGGCTAGAATATGCATCGCTTATTTGGAATTTCAGCTATAAACTATATAAAAACAAAGTTGAAATGGTGCAAAATAATTTTTTTAGACGCCTTACGTACAAAATGACTAATAATTACCCTAAATATGATTCTTATGAAGATTTAATGAAACAGCTTGGCTATGAGCCCTTAGCAAAAAGACGAGTAACCGCAGTTCTTATATTTATCTATAAATTATTTTTAATAATCTTACTGGTAGCCCTAATTTGTTCTCTCTGTTCAACGTTTCTGTCTCTAATCCATCTCCGCGCCCAAAAATATTACCTTCTATTGATCAAGATGAAGAACCCAATAAATATAGCAATGAGTACAGTGTAGATATATTTGCAACTGCTTACTCTTCCATAATAAAACAATGTAAACAAAGAACTTAATTGTTTTCTATTCTAAATTATAATCCCATTTTCTGACTCTAATTGTTAATTGTATAGTTTTAGTTCACTTCCTAGTTTCAATTATTAGTACCATCTACCTCATCATCATTAACATCTTCGATAACATTGCTACCATCATGTATAATTAGAGTACTAATACATAGCCTGTAAATACCTTGTTATCTTAAGTGCATATACTGTATAACTGAACGTAAGTCTCCATGGCTAATTGGTTTACGTGCTCGCCTTTCGTCACAGAGGGCCCGGGTTCGATTCCCGCCAGGGTCGGGAATTTTAACCATCACTGGTTAATTTCGCTCGCACGGGGGCTGTGTGTATGTGTCTTCTTAATTATCATTTCATCCTCATGACGACGCTCAGTTCATCTACGGGAGTCAAATCAAAAGACCTGCACCAGGCGAGCCGAACATGTCCTTGGACACTCCCGACACTAAAAGACATACATTTCATTTAATTTCACTGAATATTTGTTTGATATGCTACTGAACAAAAGTGTATGATTATTTCATATATGACTTTATTTTATAAGGACTTTCATAGAAGGTTATATAATTTTAAGTTGAAATTTGTTTTCATTTAATATAATAGAATATGTGTTTCACATCAGTAGGTTTACACCTGTCTGAAGCACAATAAATAAATAAATAAATAAATAAATAAATAAATAAATAAATAAATAAATAAATAAATGTAAATAAATATTGCTTACACAACCATTTTCTGAGATAAACGGAGTGAAAGTTTAGCTCGTAGGGTCAGTTTGGTGTGAGTAATTCAGTTGGCATGCAGATAATGGTGAAGCTTATTGGGACAATAATAATAATAATAATAATAATAATAATAATAATAATAATAATAATAATAATAATAATTTGTTATTGTTGTACGTGACACTGGCACAAACACTTCTTATGGTGACGACGAGATAGTACAGGACTAGGAATGGGAAGGGAGTGATCGCTGCCTTAATTAAAATACAGCTCCATCATTAACATAGTGTGAAACTGGGAAAGCACAGAAAATCATCTTTGGGACTGCCGACAGAGGGACTTGAAGCCGATGAGCTCACAGTTACCACAGTCACTTCTCCCTTTTTTTTTTTTTTTGCTAGTTGCTTTACGTCGCACCGACACAGATAGGTCTTACGGCGACGATGGGACAGGAAAGGGCTAGGAGTGGGAAGGAAGCGGCCGTCGCCTTAATTAAGGTACAGCCCCAGCATTTGCCTGTTGTGAAAATGGGAAACCACGGAAAACCATTTTCAGGACTGCCAACAGTGGGGTTCGAACCTACTATCTCCCTAATACTGGATACTGGCCGCACTTAAGCGACTAGTCACTTCTTCTATGAGACTTTAGAACGTCCTTATATCTTTTCTTGCTGACCTACATGAAATTGAGTACGCATCACTAACGACGGAAGACGTGTGTTTACCTATTGCACAGAGCGTTGTAAATTGTAAATACGAAGTAAGTTTTAGTATTTAATCAGGTTAAAGCACTACTCGGTTAGGTCTCATTTTAATTTCAATAGGAAGCAGTAAATTACATTTCCAACTAGAAGTTTATATTCGTTTCTCTTACTCAACAGGAACATTAATTATATTTCCTACGAAGTATTTTCACTGTTTATTTTCAGGTAATTTTCTCGTACGTAAGAAACTGGCATATTCCTTTCATTTATTTAATTTATTTGATTATGGAGAATGCATGATTTAAAACAACTTCATATTGGATTTATAACGAAAAATGCGGAATTAAATGTCTTCGAACAATGGAGTTCTACCAGCAGTCTGCGCAGTTAAACTGCTATTTGAGCTTGCATCCGGGAGATAGTAGGTTCGAATCCCACTATCGGCAGCCCTGAAGATGGTTTTCCGTGGTTTCCTATTTTCACACCAGGCAAATGCTGGAGCTGCACCTTAAATAAGGCCACGGCCGCTTCCTACCAACTCCTAGGCCTTTCCTATCCCATCGTCGCCATAAGACCTATCTGTGTCGGTGCGACGTAAAGCCCCTAGCAAAAAAAACTGCTATTTTGTAAAAGAAAAGTTTTATTTTAAATCCATTGACAATTGTACATAGCTACTTTTCTTACTTCGCGAATGAAGATGCAGCTAAAATAGAAATATTTGTGAAAGAATATCAGTAGTCGGTCAACGGGCTTTCCCCAGCAAAGAGGAATTACGACACGAATTAGTTTAGTTAGTTAATTATCATTGAAGAATGCAGACAAGTTGTTCCAAATCCATTCTTCCAGGCGTTATCTCTGCGCATTTACAGGGTCCGTACATTGACATCATCTTCACATCGGACACTTCAACTTACTTGTGCCAGGCTCCTCACTTTCATCTATCCTATCCGACCTCCCTTGGTCCACTCTTGCTCTTTTCCGACCCCAACGGTATTAGAGGACTCAAGGCCTAGGGTTTCTTTCATTTTCGCGCCCTTCATGGCCATTGCCTTTCTTTGGCTGATAACTTCATTTTCCGAAGAGTCGGATCCCTTTCATGTTTTCCCTCTAATTAGTGTTCATAGAGGACGGTTATCTAGTTGTACTGTCCGACTCGTTGGCTGAATGGTCAGCGTACTGGCCTTCGGTTCAGAGGGTCCCGGGTTCGATTCCCGGCCGGGTCGGGGATTTTAACCTTCAATGGTTAATTCCAGTGGCTCGGGGGCTGGGTGTTTGTGCTGTCCCCAACATCCCTGCAAATCACACACCACACACAACACTATCCTCCACCACAATAACACGCTGTTACCTACACATGGCAGATGCCGCCCACCCTCGTCGGAGGGTCTGCCTTACAAGGGCTGCACTCGGCTAGAAATAGCCACACGAAATTAATTATTATTACCTAGTTGTACTTCGTCCAAAAATAATAATCACCACCACTACCACTACGGAGATTTATTCTCTAGCATTGACGTATTCAACATAGATCTAAAGGTGTATGATTGCAACTTAGAAGATCGGGCGATTTGGCCGTGTGGTTAGGGCCGCGCAGCTGTGAGCTTGCATCCGGGAGATAGTGGGTTCGAATCCCACTGTCAGCAGCCCTGAAGATGGTTTTCCGTGGTTTCCCATTTTCACACCAGGCAAATTCTGAGGCTGCACCTTAATTGAGGTTATGGCTGCTTCCTTCCCATTCCTAGGCCTTTCGTATACCATAGTCGCCATAATACCTATCTGTGTCGGTGTGACTTAAAGCAAATTGAAGGGAAAAGTAACTTAGAAGAAGACTTTATCTTGCTGGATATTGGGAAATTCCGATGGATTATCTTATTTCTAATTTTATTTTTTTCCTTTCCTCCTTCTCTAGGCTAATCTAGCTAATTTACTTAAATCAACATAGTTAACTGTTAAAATTGTACCGAGCAAAATGTTATTTTTTTGGCTTAATAGATTTTTCCTCGGCCTTACGATGATGTTATATGAATGGCCAAATACGGTATAGGCCTACTGCATCTATAGTTCCTTTGCCTGTAACGAAACCACACTGATATACAGTTACTTTACAAAAATACAAGTGTTGATTAAGTGTTGTAGCGATAGTTAGGAATAACTTATATGTCACGGTTCATGACGACGTGTAAGTAACCTAAATATTTAGTAATCAAAATACTTTCTTGAATACAGGTAATATGTTTTTAATTATCCTTGACTTTCGGCACACATTTTTTGAGTGTCAGATTAATGTGATTATAAATAAACTACCTGAACGATAGTTGTTAATCTTGTTGATTCTACCGACTGTTTGTACCCGTAATTGACGTGTAAGCTGTCATGTTTACGTCACTAGTAACGAAATGAATTTAATTGACAACTTTGTGAATTAGTATTTTTTTAAAGTATTAAGTTATTGGTTTCAAGCTGCTGCAATAGCCTCTGCACACTCTGATTTCCTGTTCGTGAATAACTACGACCTACGAAGATCCGGTCAAATACCCATTCGAACAGCGCTCGGCCGGTGCGTGCTCTGGAACGCGTGATTCAACACGTAAAGCGTAAAACAGTAGAGAACCATTAAAGTTACGAAGAAAGTACATACGAGCTTTCTCGTAGAAAATAACATTTTAAGTCAAAGGATGAGCCGGCCCCGTGGTGTAGGGGTAGCGTGTCTGCCTCTTACTCGGAGGCCCCGGGTTCGATTCCCGGCCAGGTCAGGGATTTTTACCTGGACCTGAGGGCTGTTTCGAGGTCCACTCAGCCTACGTGATTGGAATTGAGAAGCTATCTGACGGTGAGATAGCGGCCCCGGTCTAAAAAGCCAAGAATAACGGCCGAGGGGATTCGTCGTGCTGACCACACGACATCTCGTAATATGCAGGCCTTCGGGCTGAGCATCGGTCGCTTGGTAGGCCAAGGCCTTTCAAGAGCTGTAGTGCCATGGGTTTTTTGGGGGGTTTTGAAGTCAAAGGATGGGATTTATTTTGCGATGGATCCAACACTTTGGAAATTATTTATGGATTAAGAGCAGACAAAATATGCCCAAATTCAGTAAATTACTATATATTATTGGCCACCATTTTGAAAAACATTTGGGGAATTAAAATGATTTTCTATTTGAACTGAATAGCTGAGGTACTTTTCATAAACCGGAGAGTGGCTCAGAAGGTGCTTTTCCTTGTTTTCCCATTTTCACATCAGGCAAATGTTTAGGATCTATCTTAATTAAGGCTACGGTTACTTCATTCCCACTCCTAGCCCTTTCCTATCATATCGTCGCCATAAGACCTATCTGTGTCGGTGTGACGTACCATTATTTTACAAATTTACCTAAGATTAAATTATTACGGCTCGAATTTTAAATTCCTGTTGCGTTTTCAAGTCGCCGGGTTTCATTTCATTTCTCCCAGATTTTTGAGTTGCTTTCGAGCAGTTAGTGCTCTTATCTTGAAACAAAACACAGCAGAATGTACCCGAATTTTAGTTCCGCACGTCTTAAAATTAAGTAATTTAAAACTGAGTCTGACCATCGTCGTCTTGGTCCCCCTCTACTTCTTTTATTCTCCTAGGCCGCGTCCATTATTCCATTACGTATCCTATCTTCCTCCTTTCGCCTCACATGACACCAACTCCGAAACCGGTTGATACTTACAGCTTCAAACACTGAGTTTGTTCCTAACGTAACCTTTGTCTCCTCATATGGAGTGCCTCCTTGCCCTTCTCCCCAGCCGTTAGTACCAGCAAACGTTCTCATCATATTCATATCTGTTACTTCTAACTTATGAATAATATGCCCTAACTTCACTCAGATTTCACTATCATGAAGCATAGTCGGTAAATAATAATAATCGTGTGGCCTCAGCTACCGTGTGCAGACATTTCGATTTGACGCCATCTGGCTGTCTGCTCGTCAATTTCGACGTTCCGTTTTACTCTAGGTCCGCTAGATGGCAGATAGAGTAAACCGGATCTCTCTTGGGCGTCTATGGCTGAGATTTAATTAATATTGTCGGGTAAATACCAAATGTATCACCGGAGATCTTTTACATGCCGACATCGTACGACATGGAGTGTCGAATGGACTTTTTTCCGCCCTTCAAAAATCCGACTACCTCTGCCGGGTTTGAACCCGCTATCTTCGGACTCGGAGGCCGACACTCTACCACGGATCCACAGAGGCAGCTAGCATAGTCGGAATTAAAATAAAACGATTGAAAGATAGTTTCGTCCGATAGTCCGGCAGCCGATTATTTGCTCTACGGTTATATAAGAAGATAAACCAATATCTATAACGTTTTTACATACCATTTGTGTAACGCTTTAAATCAGGGTTTTTTAAAATTGGTATCATTATTTTCCAAATGTACCTAAGATTAAGTTACTACGGTTCGAATTTTAAATTCCTGTTGCATTTTAAAGTCGTCAGCTTTCATTTCATTTCTCTCAGACTTTTGAGTGGCTTTCGAGCCGTTACCGCTCTTAAATCTGAGGTCTATTAGGGAAGATCATTTACTAAGGAATATCTTCGGTGTAGGAAACTTTAGACAGGTCGATGTACTTCCACCACGTTCGGAATAGCACGGACTAGCAATATGTCAGCTATTGACTTCATATCAATAAACTTTTGTCTTTGTCATGCACACGAAACCACTGTAGCTTGTCAGGGAGTAAGTCATTAATCGGTTTTTGGCAATAACTTAGTAGGTGTTTCATTTTCAGGTCCATATTTTGAAATAACACGTAGTCATTTGACAGATCCCTCCGAGAATGTTTGGGCAAAACGTCATGAAATTCCACCCAGTGGTCTAGACGTTATCTCGTTTTGGAAGGCGGACAGAGAGATATCATTTCTATTAATTATAGAGATAAATAATGAATAACGGAGAAATAATAATAATAATAATAATAATAATAATAATAATAATAATAATAATAATATGATGCCGGGCTGAGTGGTCCAGACGGTTGAGGCACTAGCCTTCTGACTCCAGCTTAGCAAGTTCGATCCTGGCTCAGTCCGGTGATATTGGAAGGTGCTCGAATACGTCAGCCTCGTATCGGTATATTTACTGGCAAGTAAAAGAACTCCTGCAGGACTAAATGCCGGCACCTCGGCGTCTCCGAAAACCGTAAAAGTAGTTAGTGGGACATAAAGCATATAATATAATATAATATAATATAATATAATATAATATAATATAATATAATATAATATAATATAATATAATATAATATAATATTTATAATAAAGGTTCTTGTTATACGGCAGGTGGTGTTGTTACTTATTGTGCAGAAGTCCTGTGACGTGGATAAGGCCTCACTGTTGTCATGTCTATACCCCACAGTTATCGATATTTTACTGCGGGGTCAGTGTACTTTTCAATCTTCTGGAAATAGGCCTGGTCGACATTGTGATCTGAAGGGACCGTCATGTCCAGAAGAGCAGTCTTCCTGAGCTGTTGTCAATAAGAACAATATCCGGCTTGTGTGTTATTATTATTATTATTATTATTATTATTATTATTATTATTATTATTATTATTATTATTATTATTATTATTATTATTATTGATTCGTTATGCACACATAAGGAGTGTGATTGAACTTATTAGCATTTTTTTTTTGTTTTTCTTCTTTTCTTCCCAACATCTCTTCACCCTCTCGCTATGTTCCTTTCTACGTTGTTCAGTCCATCCAGTATTTAGTCGGGTGGGCTTTACAGAAATTTTTATTTGTGAATTAAGGTTCTGAATTTTATTCCATCTTGAACTGTTTCTTCATTATTGCCAATTCCATTTAAATCTTCACTGATTTCTTTTAGCCAGTTATTGTGATTTTTCATTGATACGGCTTAGTTGAAAATGTTCTTTGTGGGCCTGTTATTATCCATTCTATATCTATCTATCTTAATCTGTTTATCCCCCAGGGTTGGCTTTTCCCTCGGACTCAGCGAGGGATCCCACCTCTGCCTGGAGCTTCAGACTCTGGGTTGGAGGATACAACTGGGGACCAGTACTTCGCCCAGGCGGCCTCACCTGCTATGCTGAACAGGGCCCTGGCGGGAGGATGGGAAGATTGGAAGGGATAAACAAGCAAGAGGGAAGGAAGCGGCCGTGGCCTTAAGTTAGGTACCATCCCGGCATTTGCCTGGAGGAGAAGTAGGAAACCACGGAAAACCACTTCCAAGATGGCTGAGGTGGGAATCGAACCCATCTCTACTCAGTTGACCTCCCGATACAACTTTTCAAATTTCGTGGCAGAGCCGGGAATCGAACCCGGGCCTCGGAGGATGGTAGCTAATCACACTAACCACTACACCACACAGGCGGACTCTATATGTTATTATTGTTAGTAGTAGCAGTATTTGAAGGTTGAGGAAGGACTTGTGAACGATAAAAGGACGTTGATTGAGGCCACTGAGAGGATATGGAATCCGGTCCGTTAGCTCCTAAATTTAAGTAAAAGTTATACTGATAATTTGTAATACTCTGAGTATATAATACACTGTATCGTATAGGAGCTCTGCATGTTAAAACTCACTAGTAAAGTGCCTTCATTTTGACATATTCTATCATCTGCTACAATCTGTCACTAACCCTTTCAGTCTCTCTATACAAACTTGTTATCATAGAATCTACACATTCTGGAATATGAATGCAGGGATCGTATGTAATTCATGGTTGTTGGCTCTGTGTAGTTGAGAGACAACACGTGAAGGAGCTCACTGGTGACAAGGATGCAATATATATCCATTGCTGCTGACTGGCGACGTTCCAGACCAATTTGGATTTAAGGTGAGGATAGATTTACCTCCTGGCTTAACTCGGTCCCTCATTGACTTACCCATTAGTGATAAATCACTAAATCGCAATTTATTTACCTTGTTGGCTAGTAGATACTTGAGGCTGTGGATTTTAGAACAAAGACAGTACGTTAAACGGAACATCGTTGTTTATGTTCAAACACCGCTAGCCTGGTCGAACGTTGTTTATTTTGCTATGTTCAATAACATTACTGATTTCAGGCATCTGTATTTCTAATGTTTATTTTTAGTAGATTAATTACTGTTATGGGGGATCTTGTTGTACTTGTATTTATGGAGGGGCTTCCTAGCCGAAACGGTACAGGCGGGCTCATTCACCCTCAAAGACGTGGGTTCGATGCCCTGTCAGGAGGTCGAAGGTTTAGAGACGAGATTTGCACTTAGGGAGAGACACATGAACCTGCGGTTCGCTCAGTCTACATCAAAAGTGAGAGTTAATTTTCGGGTAACAAAAGTGGCCGGATGTAGAATTAAACACTCTACCCCACTCAAGAGCGAGGTTACGGATACAGTAGTGGGAGCCTTTACCTTCCACTATTCCAAGGATCTTCAAAGCCTGGTGACGTAAACGAAATGCGGGACCAAATTACGGCACCTCAACGTCTCCGAATGCCCCAAAATAAGTTAGTGTGACGTAAAACAATTATTATTATTATTATTATTATTATTATTATTATTGTTATTGTTATTATTATTATTATTTCTGTCCGACTCCCTGGCTGAAAGGCCAGCGTTGAGGCCTTCGGTTCAGAGGATCCCGAGTTCGATTCCCGGCCGGGTCGGGGATATTAATCACGTCTGATTATTTCTTCTGGGTCGGGGACAGAATATTTATGTTTGTCCCAATACTTTCCCTTTCATATTCAGACAACACACTACCAATCAACGCATTAGGAACATGCATTAGTGATTACATCCCTCCGTGTAGGTTTGGTGTCAAGAAGGGCATCCGGCCGTAAACACGGCCAAATCCACACGCGACAAGTTCGCATCCGTGACACCTCAAGTGTGGGAGAAGCGGTAGAAGAATAATTATTATTAATTATAATTTTTAACATCGGTTCAAATAGAAGAAGGTCTTTGTGTAAGTTTCCCGTACATGATACATGTAACTTGTTCAGAATATCGTTTACACACAGCATTTGTTCGATTAATTTTGAACGGCAAAACAGTGTCGTGAAAGCCCCCAAAAGACCTAATTTGTTAAAATACAAGAATCTTGCTCCTATATTTCTACATAGACCCATAACTACTCATTGCGAGTTAGAATCACCTGTGTATTATGGAAAAATATTCGAAAATTTTAAATCATTGATGGATGAATTAAATGACGATGACGATTCAACTATTCTGAAATTGAGAATAGTGTCAGTGACACTCCTTTGGTGAAATATGAAAGACAATCTTCTTGTGACCTAAATTGCCTTTCTCTAGTATCGTTCATCGTTCCATGACAACAGACATCAGTTTCCTATGCAAAACTTGGAGAAAGTATTCGTTGTTCATTTCAACAGCCCGTTATTTTAACCCGGCACTGTCTCAACATGATTGACGAGTGACTCATTATAATACATACTTACAATTTTTTAATATCGAAAGAAACTAATGTTTACACATATTTTTACTACATAAGCAAAGACATATTTTCAAGTATTTTTAGCACATACAAATCCGTTCCCTAATAATTACGGTTACACCAGCTGACAGAGATGAACATTTTCACATACAGTGCAGCACCACCAACCGAGAACAAGGAAGCTCCGAAATGCTGAAACTCTCGACCTCTTCTATTCATTATTAAACGACAAGAGGTGGTGATGCCGTGACCCGTGGTTCACTTTCCTTACAGAGCTCGCTCACCCTGCGCCGGCGGGTCCCCGATCGATTTCTATTGTCCCCGTTCAGAGCACGTGCGGCAGGTTCGACTCTGGACGCTGGGTATTTTAAACCAAATAAAACTAGCGGGAATATCTTGATGTCTACGTCTTCATTAACAGTTGAGTAGCTATACAACAGCGACTTGATTGTATAGAATAGCTCTCACTTTCAATCTTACCGTTCCTGCGTATTCTTAATAACAAAGTAATGTACTGTAGTTGGTTGACGTCCATGCTCAAATTTTCTGGATCGAATGGCGGTGCAGGTGGTTTATACAGTTGAGTGTAATATACTGGTGGCTACAGAGCCTTTTTCCCAGTAACTGAACACATATTATTTATATTGATATGATTGTTCTTATTGTTTCATTATTATTAATATATTAAACTCCTTTGAATTGCAAGAGACATCAACGTGTTGGAATTTTCTTCGACGTGCTAAAGTTGTTGCACTGGAACTCTCTGAAGTTTCTCCACCTCAGCCGAAATTGAACCTTCGATTTTGGGAGCAGAACGATTAAGATTACTCACTTGATATTTTAAGTTTATTCTTAAGGCTGATTTATCCCCTTTTGTACACTTGTGTTTGTGGGAGAACAGAGAACCCAAACCAAGCCAACTAGATGGGAACCGTGGACGACGACAGCAAGCACCTATTAGGTATCTTCACACTGATCCTTATTCGTCACATATAGGTTGAACTCAGGACATTGTGTTACAATGAAAATAAGCTGATCAACTTTCGAAGGATATTCTGTTAGGCTCTTCTACATTTCCAACACCATCATCCAACGTTTCACATAAAGTCGGTGGAACACTCAGCTTTCATTTCAGATTTTTCCAGTGGTTTAAATCCGGATAACCTCCCTGTCTCAATGAGCATCACTTGAAAGTATCAGGGAGTCGTACGCCGATTATGCGGGTTTGGATTTTTCCCAAATAGCGTAGCTTCATGTCTACTACTCTGATGTCTTCCACACCTTCACTAAATGTTTGCATACGAAGGAGGCTAAATGCATAATCATTTCAGAAAGTACTCTACTGCATTTTTTGTAAACCTTCGACAGAATTCAATGTTTTCCTTCTTCCTCCTCTCCCTGGGCTTCTTCCCAATGTATTTGGATCAGTAGTTGACAGTTAATATGAACTAGACTCAGTTTAACGGCCGGATGCCCTTCCTGATGCCTATATTATGTGGTGGGATGTGTTCACTTTTGCGTGTTTCTGTGGTGATTGGTAGAATGGTATATTGTATATATATGAAGAGAAGTGTATTAAGCTGAACAAAAATACTCAGCCCCCTACCCAGAGGAATTAACCATACGCGGTTAAAACCCTCGACCTGGTCAAGAATCGAAATAGGGGCCTCCTGAACAGAAGAAATGCATGCTGACTATTCAACCAAGGAGCCGAAAAGCCTTAAGGCTGACAATATCTGGCAAAAATATCTCATTGCTATTTGTTATAATAATGGCGTGTTGCCTCCGCAGAGGCCGAGTGCAAGTTTCAAGTTGACGCTTTATATACGACCTGCACGTACGTGAGGATGTTTCTTTACAAGCTGCTTTACGTCAAACCGACACAGATACGTTTTATGGCCACGATGGGATAGGAAATGGCTAGGAGTGGGAAGGAAGCGGCCATGTCCTTAGTTAAGACACAGCCCCAGAATTTGCCAGGTGTGAAAATGGGAAAGCACGGAAACCATCTTCAGGGCTGACGACAGTTGGGTTCGAACCCACTCTTTCTCGGATGCAAGCTCACAGCTGCGCGCCCCTAACCGCACGGCCAACTCACCCGGTCTTTGAGGATGGGATCCTACCTATGATGAATTCTAATATTGAAAACAACACACGCACACACACACACACAAGCCTATTGCCCGAGCCATCGGAATTAACCAATGAAGGTTAAAATCCTCGACCTGGCCGGTGAACGAACCCGGAACCTCGTGAACTAAAGGCCACCACACTAACCATTTCGTCATGGAGCCGGACTCTTGGTTTCTTACTCAGTCACATTAAGATAATGATCATGTTCTACAAAGGAAATCCCCGAAATAAGGAATAGTTTATCAGTTGTCACAATGTGTTTCTTACGACATAAAGCCAGAACTTTACCAAGTCATATTCAGGCAACTGGCTTTGTTTCTAAAAAAAATAAAAAAAAAAGTTGCTTCATTGCGTAGGGCAAACAATGAATTAATTTCAAAAGGCGGGAATTCATTTCTTGGCCTCCTGTAGAAGTTTGTCCTTCATGCCTTTGAACAAGGTAGCCTTTCCAGAAGCCAAATTATGGACACAGAAGTCGTACGTTCGAAGTTGACTGAAGTAATGTGCCCTGCTACAGGTAAGGAATGGTGCTGGAACCATCTTCTGCAGGTCAAAATAAACAGTGATGAACTGGATCATATAACGTTTGCTTGCAAATGAGGATCCATTGGGATTTTTTTTTTTACAAGTTGCTTTATGTCACACCGACACAGATGGGTCTTATGGCGACGGCGTCATAGAAAAGGGCTAGGAATGGGAAGGAAGTGTCGGTGGCCTTAATTAAGATACAGCCCAAGCATTCGGCTGGTATGAAAATGAGAAACTACGGAAAATCATGTTCAGGGCTGCTGACAGTGGGGTTCGAACCCACTATCTCCCGAATGCAAGCTTACAACTGAGGGCCCTTAACCGTAGAACCAATTCGCTCAGTCCATCGGGATTCGAAACTTGGCTAACAGAATGGAATGGAAAACTACAACGAATTTTCCTAAACGCAGAAGTGGGATTTTAGAAGACGGAATAATAAAGATGCGGTAATATTCATGTGCAAAATAATAAAATCACAGACTAATAATCTTGAGCATCTTTCACACCTGAGATTTCATGTGTCATAACCATATTCAAGACAACCCGGTTTGAACCACTGCCCATTACATTCGCCGCTTTACAGGGTGTTTGCCACTCTACAGGATATCTCTTATCTATAACAGTACGTTTTAGAAAAAAATATTGATTTAAGGACAAATACGAGAATATTTTTGAAATAATTCACGGCTTCCATTGATTGATAGTATATATATATTCAGTGTGTATATAGACAAGATTTTGGTGGAATATATTGTAAACGCAAGCCCGTACTGCAGTGTTAAATTAAATATTGAGTTAGATTTAATTACAATAGGCTGGTAAGATTAAGTTACAATTATTTGTAGTTTTACGGAATATCAGTTGGCATACTACTATAATTGGAATAACATTCTTGCATAAGGCAAAACAATTCCTGACAGGGCATTTAACCCCTTGGAGAACTGGAAGTTTTCTCCACCCCTGGTCAGAATTTAAGGCGATTCAGTTGTTTAAAAATATATAGACAAAACCGAATGAATTCTATGATTTACTTCTCAAATTGATAATGATAATGAGAATAATGTCACTTTAAATGAGTCATCTCCAGAAATGTGTAGCATTTACCATCAAAGATAACAGCGACAGAACACATTGTTGTAGAAAGTTTTGGAAGAGAATTTATTACATCAGATGAGGTATTGAGTTTCATAAATTTTGAATTGTTGTCCCTAAGAATGTTCAAGTTATAAACCTTATACACGGGACACCAAAGTGCGCAAATAGTTTAAATAAGAATTTTTTTAAACAATATGTACCGAGCTCGATAGCTGCAGTCGCTTAAGTGCGGCCAGTATCCATTATTCGGGAGATAGTGGGTTCGAACCCCACTGTCGGCAGCCCGGAAGATGGTTTTCCGTGGTTTCCCATTTTCACACCAGGCAAATGCTCGGGCCGTACCTTAATTAAGGCCACGGCCGCTACCTTCCCATTCCTAGCCCTTTTTTTAATCACATCATCGCCGTAAGACCCATCTGTGTCGGTGTGACATAAAGCAAAAAAAAAAAAAAAAAATGTGATTGAGTGGTTTGCTGCACATAACATCAAATTAAGCGAAGACTTGACGGAAATGTTGCGATGTTTGGCCATAAAATTAAATTTTCAATTTTCACCTTAAAATTACCCCAATGGTTCCTCTTTAAAATCCCGTTATCCGATTTTTCCTAACGCCATTTTTTTTTGCTAGGTGCTTTACGTCGCGCCGACACAGATAGGTCTTATGGCGACGATGGGAAAGGAAGGGGCTAGGAGTGGGAAGGAAGCGGCCGTGGCCTTAATTAAGGTACAGCCCCAGCATTTGCCTGGTGTGAAAATGGGAAACCACGGAAAACCATTTTCAGGGCTGCCGACAGTGGGATTCGAACCTACTATCTCCCGAATACTGGATACTGGCCGCAAACGCCATTTTTAAATCTGTAATCAGCCCGATTTAAGGTTCGGCGTATATAAAGCAAACCCACACCCCCTTTTTTCACGTTGTCAGAAAAAATTAGCTTCACAGTTCTTTCGGACTACCATTTCAATAATACCGCTGGTATACCTTGTAGTAGGCCTACGCTGTGCGTTACTGGAAAAATACGTCTGAGGGAGTAATTTACAGTCGAGGGCAGTTTTAAAGCAAGTATGTTTCATACAACTTTCAATTGCTTTGATCTACTTTAAAATCATTTCAGCTGTTTCCAATGCTTAAAATGCTCCTTGCGACAGAGTTCTTATCGGATTCACCTGAAATGTTCAGAGAATGTTTGAATGCGTACATAAAGTAAAAGTAGTTCCTCATTTTATTCTCTCTCTCGTTCTCCTCAAGCTGATGGTTGGTGGGTAGCATGGCTGTCCTCGTCCAACGACCTTCTATCCTGAGCCAGCTGCTTGATTACAGTAGTTGATATGAACGTCGCCCTTTAATGCCATCGAAGAAGTCTTTCCTTCCAGTTTCCCTTCAAGCGGTGTGGTGAATCTTCTTTTCGTGATCATTTTCTCTAGACTGATGGTCTCTTCAACTCTCTTGAGAACTTCATTTGTTAGCCTGTGTGTCCAGGGCATTCGCAACATTCGACGCCAGCACCACATTTCGAATGCATCTATTCATTTCTTATCAGTGTTTAATAGAGAACAGGTTTCAGAGCCATAGGTCGCAATGCTCCAAATGAAGCTCTTTATTATCAGTTGAATATTACCTCGATATTTTTACTCCTGAAATAGCACGAAATTAGATTTTTGCCCATCGAATGAATAATGGAAAATTGAAAATGATTATATCTCCAATAGTTTATACGTGACTGCAAAATCCGGAGTTGCTATTAAATATAAGAGAATTTTTGACGAGTTTGCCAAATTATGAGCCGGCCCCGTGGTGTAGGGGTAACGTACTTCCCTCTAACCCGGAGGCCCCGGGTTCGATTCCCGGCCAGGTCAGGGATTTTTACCTGGACCTGAGGGCTGGCTCGAGGTCCACTCAGCCTACGTGATTACAATTGAGGAGCTATCTGACGGTGAGATGGCGGCCCCGGTCTAGAAAGCCAAGAATAACGGCCGAGACGATTCGTCGTGCTGACCACACGACACCTCGTAATCTGCAGGCCTTCGGACTGAGCAGCGGTCGCTTGGTAGGCCAAGGCCCTTCAAGGGCTGTAGTGCTATGGGGTTGGTTGGTTGGTTGCCAAATTATATGCCAAAAAATGAAAACTATGCCGCAAGGAGCATTTTCCATGCAACATATGAAAATAAAAAAATGCTTATCAATAACTTTGCTGCCAATCAACTATTCTTTTTTTGCTAGTTGCTTTACGTCTCACCGACACAGATGTCTTATGGCGACGATGGGATAGGAAGAGGAAGCAGCCGTGGCCTTAATTAGGGTACCGCCCCAGCATTTGCCTGGTGTGAAAATGGGAAACCACGGAAAATCATCCTCATGGCTGCCGACAGTGGGATTCGAACCCACTATCTCCCGGATGCAAGCTCACAGCTGCGCGCCCCTAACTGCACGGCCAACTCGCCCGGTCCAATCAACTAATCAACTCCAAACTCTGTGTGGGGCTATACAGTATTAAAATATTCTTGTGTTTTAAAATTTGTTCTGATACTTTATAAATTGTAGAAGTTCAAAAATTCAGTCATAACGCACCTTCAATTCTGCTGCTATTGTTCAGATATGTAAATCCCTCTCAAAACCTTTTAACACGATTGCATGAAATACGTATGACATCTGTCTGGACCGGAAGTAATTACTGATGGAAAGCTAGTTCAAAGAACTCTGATTCCAAGAATTAATCGAACACTACCAGATACAATACTTCGTTCAAAAGATTACCATTTCGTATTCATCATGCCTTTTTGTATGAAAATTAGCAAAGCAAAATGGCAAAGTTTAGATCATGTTGGTATCTCTACCCCAGTCAGTATTTATTCATTCATATGCTGTAATGTCTCGTACGGGTTCCTTCAATAACTCGGAATTGCAAACTCTACCTAAAAATCATACTATACTGTATAAAGAAGTGCTAAGAAGAGCATTGAATGCAATTAATACGAGATCCCTTGCTATTCATTTAGAAAAATATTATAAATTATTTCTACCACTACAAACATGCTCTTTATTTCTACATTCTTTAAACAAAAAATCCATCAATATAATTTTGATAGTGTCGGTGTGGTAGTGATTAAAAGGGTAACTAATTAACAATGTAGTTTCTGAGGTTTCTTCAGTTTCTCGTGTCATTCGCAGTTACGCTTCTATAATTATTATGGACAGAAAAGGTCGTTGTAGAGAGTAAAGGCCTATGAAACAGAGGCGACCGGGTATTTCATAATCGGTTGTAGAATACGATACTGCATCACAGGAACGTTTCGTGATTTGCCTATGCAGCCGGGCGCCTAACTATTTCATTTACTGTAATCTATAGACTTCAAGCTGTCATGCAGGACTCTAGTCTGGAACCCACGTTATCTACTGTAGTTAAAAACTGGTCAGTCGAGATCCCTTCCAATTCTGCTGGTGATGCTTTATAGTGTCCTCAGCTTCTGTGAATTACTGTACCGACCCTTTGACATTATCCAAGCAGCAGAAGAACATCACTCGCTCTGCGATGATGAACGCTCCACTTTAAAGGCTTCGCTCTTGAGCCTTCCTCTCTCCTCTCATACAAAGCCCATGAATTTGATCACTATCGTCTCTATGCTATTGTAGCAGCCCTATTGAGAGAATGACCTGCTCCCGCCTTTAAGCGATACTCATAACTTTGATTGTCTGATGATTCATTATAACCCAAGCCAGCCCAGAGATATAACACGGGAACCGCACTTCTCCAAGATCGAAGTTACTATTAACATTAGGAAAGACACGCGGAAGAACCTAGCATATTCATTATGTATATTACATGTTTTCGATTTCTTGGCTGAATGGTCTGCGTAGCGGCTTTGTTTCCAGAGGTCGCGAGTTCAATTGGGTCAGGTATTTTAGCCTAGCTCGAGGACTGGGTGTTCGTGTTCATCTTAATACATTGTTATACATGCAACACATCACATTACTAACTACCAAAGAGACATTCAATATTGAATGAACTGCGCCATAAAGGATTGGCGTAAGGAAGCTTACCTGGTCGTAAAACTGGGCCAAATTCACACGTAGTATCGTCCTCAAAAAATCCGACAGATTGACAGATAGCCCCATAGTTGGACTATGTTAATTTACACCTCCGGCACACTTTTCTGAGTTGTTTGAAGGGCTGAAATGAGTTTCACCCTAGGTCAGATATTGGCCTTCATTTCCGTTGTTTCCCTCAACTTATTTGGGGGGGGGGGCAAAAGATACTTTGGAAAGTTTGACCGTGAGACCGGCCTTGCGAAGACGGGATAACACTTCCCTCAAATGGCGGAGATGCTCCTCGAAGGTTTCGGAGTAAATCACTACGTCATCGAGATAATGATAAAGGTACTTAAACTTGATGTCAGAAAACAGTTGATCAAGCAGAGCAGCGCCAGTGGAAATGACAAAGGACAGACGGCAAAATTCGTAAAGGTTCCAGTCCGTAGCGAAGGCTGTCAAATGACGGGACTCTTCAGCTAACGGAATCTGATAGTACGCGGATCTCAGAATAGCATTTTAAGTTATTGTTGTTTATGTTGTAGTTGCATTAAGTAAAGTGCTTACGATGTCCTGGTTGACAGCCCCATGTGTTATGTTTCGGTAAGACTCCCCAATAATTATTGTCATTGATGGTGTATGTAAAGGACTTGCGACATCTTAGTTGACAGTCGCTTGTGTTAAGTGTCATCGGAACTTTCCAAACCTTGTTGTTGGTGCTGTAGATGCCTTGGGTTAGGAATTTTTTGTATCTTCATTGTTTGGACTTTTAGTTACAACAGGTCTGCACTATCACCTACATTTGTAATTAATAACGCTACTGGTTTTACGTCCTACTAACCTATCCAACAGCGTTTAGTAACGCTGACGTGCGGAGATATTTGTCATCCAGAAGATCCTTTACATGCCAGTAAATCTACCGCTACGAATCTGGCACATTCGTGCACCATCAAGTACTACTGGACTGAGTCTGGATCAAACCCGCCAACTTGGCCGCTCTACAGCCTGAGTCAATAGATCTGGAGTATTTGTAACTAATATTAAGGATGGCGTTGGGAAAGAAGCAGTCTCTTCACCAAGTATCCTCCCGACACTTGCCTGTAGTTGATGGAAAAATCTTCTAGGATGGTCGATAGTCAATTGTTAATCTGTTTCTTTTCTCAGTTGAGTTGCCTAGGTCTGAGAGCATCACATTCATATTCAGTGAAATCGGTGGCAGATTCGAAAATCGACCAGGGACAATAAGGAGGGAAGTTACGATGTTAACTTTTGGACCACATTGTTGGACTTCCTTCTCAATCTCAACCCCAATTAGACACTAGAAATCAGTAAAATAACTGGCAACTTATCTTCTATCAAAATAATTATGTGGCCTGTTCCATATTATTTGGAGTTGGTACTACATCTGCATATGATTCAGTTTTACTGCCGGATGTTCTTCATCTGGCTAACCCAATGTGGAGGGATGTGGTTTTATATATATGAAGTCGTGTTTGTTAAGATGAATATAAATACTCAATCTTCCAGTTAGAAGAATTTATCAAACGCGTTTAAAATTCCCGCCGGGACCAAAAATCGAACCATGAGCCGTCTGAACCGAAGTCCACTTCGAGTTCGGAGAAAACACAGTGTTGTTGATATCGTTGAAATAGCCACATACACAGTATTAGCCATAAATGGGAAAACACATCCATAGGAAACGCTGCAAAATTACCCTTTTTGTGTGTGAAGTGAAAATTATCTGCCTCTGAACAGGAAAATGGTACATTCGAGAAAAGAGTTGCGCTTCAAGAAGTATAATAATTTTGTGTGTCTATTTCTAGCCGAGTGCAGCCCTTGTAAGGCAGACCCTCCGATAAGGGTGGGCGGCATCTGCCATGTGTAGGTAACTGCGTGTTATTGTGGTGGAGGATAGTGTTATGTGTGGTGTGCTTCAAGAAGTGGTCATCGTCGAAGTTCACAGCAAGATTATAGAAGGCTGTTAACTTGCACCATGAGCGAAAAACGAAGAAATAGACACTTAAGTACTGTTCTACCGGACTGAGCCTGGATCAAACCCGTCAGCAATGTTCACTTCATCTTAGTCAAGTCCGACTCTATGGCTGAGTGATCTGCGTCTTGGCCTTCGGACGTTGGAGTCTTGGGTTCCGATTCCTACAGGGTCGAGAGACTTCAGTCGTAAATAATTAATTTTCTTGGTAGGGCGACTAAATGTTTGTGATGTCTGCAGAATTCCTGTAGCTCACACACCATACACAACACTATTTTCCACCACACTAACTCGCAGTTTCCCATACAGAGAAGGCACCACCCATCCTCCTCGGACGGTCTACCTTACAAGGAGTGCACAAGATTAATAATAACTAATAACTACCGTACGCGAAATAGACATTATTTTCTAAATAAAAAATGAAATCCTGCAGGACACTCAAAAGCGTGATCACTGTTGAAGAACTGATCTTCTTCTTATTCTTCTTCTTCTTCTTCTTCTGATTCTTCTTCTTCTTCTCCTTATTATTATTATTACGGCGTTTTAGTGGAACAGAGAGGTGACAGAATGTGCGGGTATGAGTGGTTGGATAGAGAGAACAATTTAAATCTTTAAAATTTTTGGAATGTGTTTCTTTCCTCATTATTTCCATTCCTTTTCAAACTTTACACTTTGCTAAGCAAATAACAAAATTCAGGTATAAGGTCTAGCTTGTGAGCTTGAGTAACAATAAGTAAACTGTACCGGGAGGTACACCCCAACGCCGCGCATTCAAATTCAGCGCCTAAATGAACTCCTCTATTGGTAAAACAATGAAACTGGAACTAAACCGACTTAGAAATTTACTCAGATGTCACCACAGAAATCGGATGTAATTTTGTTATTCTGCAGTTGCCTAAACTGACTAAATTTTTACTAGATTTTTTTGACATTCATCAAGAAGTTTGGACTTTCTTCCACAGATGACACTACTGAAAGACTATAATCATGCACCCCAGTGCGAGGTGTAAGAACTTATAATTTGAAGAAGTCTTGTATTTCTAGGTTTTTGTAAGTGAATGATGTTCATTTATTTTTGGGTTGGCAACATTTCCTTTTTCCTTCCGCCAGTTTTGATCTAGCCAATCCCTAATTTCTGTAATTAATTTTCTACCTATCACAGGCTTCTTGAACGATCCTGAAGTGTAACTTTGAAGTTGACCAATTAAATTGAGAGGGTGTGGCTGGTTCATTCCTGAATGATCGCGAACCTTCCCTGAGGGTTTATAAACTGCGACTTTTCACGTTTCTTGGCCAATTGATCGCCATCTTACTGAATGTACATATCAAAGCAGGAGGCGGGCGGCCTCTTTCATCAGTCAACAGAACATCTACAAGGTAATGGCCACATAAATGTATTCTTTCTTGCTACCTCCGCAGTTTAAACCGAGGGAAAGGTCCGAATTGTTAACTATGTAACATTCTTTTCTAAATGTAACTTTCTTCCGGCTGATGTAAAAATTTCATAAATCTTTCATTGTAAATCGGTGATATAGAGTGATGTACCCTCTCGAGCTTCCCTCATCTTGGTTTGAGGTGACTACGTTTCATAACTGTTTTTCGTTCTAAAATGTGGTAATTGTAATTTCTATACGAGTCACCTCAGTAGTTTGGGAATAGCCCCTGTATCATCGGCCTAGAGCCCTTTAGGTTTTTAGTGTTTATTATCTTGGAGTGCAGGGTACGCCTCCATTCATTTTGTGTTTGGGCCAGTTATTTAACCTGTTCCTTTTCTATGAAGGCCCCCGTAGGTTGGGTAATAAATACCCCTGTTAAATCAGTTTTCATATCGCAAGTTGTGCCTTGAGAGGCCAGTGTTTGTAAGTTGAGGTTGCCTTGAGTAGGCAGTAAGAAACTGAGAGCCTGTTAGCTCTTTTCCAAGTTTTGTAACTGTAAGGTGTACCTCTGGGAGGCGAGATGTTGTGATTGAGGGAGCAAGTGCTCTTGAATACGGGGATTTCTGCCCCTCATTAAATAATACCTCTTCCTTTCGTAAAATTGTAAAATTAGGGGCTTAAAGCACAAAGAGTTAAGGTTCTGAATCTTGGATTTTCCCCAATCTTGTTTAATGATTGCTACTTGTACCTGTATTATTGTCATAATGTATTGTTAAATTTGAAGTTCTGAAAATATAACCTTCAGTTAAAGTTTTTTGCTAGTTGCTTTACGTCGCACCGACACAGATAGGTTTTACGGCGACGATGGGACAGGAAAGGGCTAGGAATGGGAAGGAAGCGGCCGTGGCCTTAATTAAGGTACAGCCCCAGCATTTGCCTGGTGTGAAAATGGGAAACCACGGAAAACCATTTTCAGGGCTGCCGATAGTGGGGTTCGAACCTACTATCTCCCGAATACTGGATACTGGCCGCACTTAAGCGACTGCAGCTATCGAGCTCGGTAGTTTAAGTTTTAAAATTAATTCTTGACATTGTAGTTAGACCCATTCGCCCCGGCTACCTTCTTTAACTCCGGAACATAAACAATCTCGAATAATAAATAACCATTTAACAACCTGAGCTTGAAGCTCCCTAGTTACAACTTTAACAAGTGCACCATTGCTCCCTTCAATGCCTACGCAAGGAGATTGAGCTCTAAAATTTTACACCAGTAGGACGAGCGTCCTTGCTGCACACTATTACCCTTTAGGAGACAATTCTTCAAGTTTTTAACGTTACAGGCCTACCAAAGGCACAACTTACACTTAACAAAAACAAACAATGAACACTGCATTCATAGCTCAACAGTCTGATTATTATTATTATTATTATTATTATTATTATTATTATTATTATTATTATTATTATTATTGAAAAAATGAAAACCTACAACCTGTTTTCCAGTCATTGACCGGGTCAGGGATGGAATGAATGAAACATATATAGGCTGTTTTTACAATGGGGTCGCCACTTCCAAGGTGATTTATTGATGAGTGATAAATGCTATGAAATGATAATGGAGAGTGTTGCTGGAATGAAAGATGACAGGGAAAACCGGAGTACCCGGAGAAAAACCTGTCCCGCCTCCGCTTTGTCCAGCACAAATCTCACATGGAGTGACCGGGATTTGAACCACGGTATCCAGCGGTGAGAGGCCGACGCGCTGCTGTCTGAGCCACGGAGGCTCCTATTATTATGATTATTATTATTATTATTTCGGAATATGATTTCTTCCATGCATCAGAATGGTCATGCTTCACTCGAGTTGTGACTTCTTCTTGATGAACGTGTCTAACAAGAGGAGGCTATGGCGCATGGGTGACGGATTCGATAAACATTTGGAACACGTGTAGGGCATGACCAGGAGTATAAGCAGTACAAGTATAGCCATTTACGAGAAGTAAGTTAATAAGAATTGCAGTGCGCTTATGTGCCAAATATGTTTGCTATGAAGCAAACGAGCTCGTGGCGCAGCAGCAAATGCTCTGCATCGTAAGCGCGGGATCGCTGGATGGAATCCCACCGACCGACTATTTTTTTAAATATTTCACTTCTCTCACATGTGAAGGTGTCTTCAATAATGTTCGTGACCAATATCATCCTAGTTCGTGCAGTAATTCGTCGCGTGAACGGCATGAACTCCGCCTCTGTGGTGTAGTGGTTAGTATGATTAGCTGCCATGCCCGGAGGACCGGGTTCGATTCTCGGCTCTGCCACGAAATTTTAAAAGTGGTACGAGGGCTGGAACGGAGTCTACTCAGCCTCGCGAGGTCAACTGAGTAGAGGTGGCTCAGCCATCCTGGAAATAGTTTTCCGTGGTTCCCAATTCTCCTCCAGACATATGCTGGGATGGCACCTAACTTAAGGCCACGGCCGCTTCCTTCCCTCGTCCTTGTCTATCCTTTCCAATCTTCCCATCCCTCCATAAGGCCCCTGTTCAGCATAGGAGGTGAGGCCGCCTGGGCGAGGTAGTGGTCATCCTCCCCAGTTGCATCCCCGACCCAGAGTCTGAAGCTCAGGCTTTTGCCCTTGAGTCGGTAGAGGTGGGATCCCTCGCTAAGTCCGAGGGAAAATCCGACCATGGAGGTTAATCATATAAAGTAGCAGAAGAAGAAGAAGAAGAAGAAGAAGAAGAGCATGATAGTGAATAAAAAAGGGTAGAATAAATTCTACAAAATACTGGGAATAAAAGTATTAATTTTTCAAACAGCTCCTGTTCAAATATTTCAGAACCCTTTTCTTATTATTATTCTTCGGTTTACTCTCTAGGGTAGGTTTTACCCTCGGTCTCAGCCAAGGATCCTACCTCTACCGCCTCAAGGGCAGTGTCCTGGAGCGTGAGACATTAGGTCGGGGATACAACTGGGGAGAATTACCAGTACCTCGCCCAGGTGGCCTCACGTCCTATGCTGAACTGGGGCCTTGTGGGCGGGTGGGAAGGTTGGAAGGGATAGACAAAGAAGTGGGAAGGAAGCGGCCGGTGCCTTAAGTTATGTACCACCCCAACATTTACCTGGAAGAGAAGTGGGGAAACAACGGAAAACCACTTCCAGGATGGCTGAGGTGGGAATTGAACCCACCTCTACTCAGTTGACCTCCCGACGCTGAGTGGACCCCATTCCAACCCTCGTACCACTTCTCAAATTTCGTAGCAGAGCCGGGAATCAAACCCGGTCTTCCGGGGGTGGCAGCTAATCACACTAACCACTACGCCACAGAGGTGGACATCATCATCATCGTTATCATTATTGTTACATTCGGCTTCATGGCTGAGTGAACATTGTCTTGTCTTTCAGTTCTTAGGGCGCTAGGTTCGGTGTTTTTAATGTTTCCGACATTCCTGCAAGTCACACACACACACCGGGCGAGTTGGCCTTTCGGTTAGGGGCGCGCGGCTGTGAGCTTGCATCCAGGAGATAGTGGGTTCGAATCCCACTGCCGGCAGCCCTTAATATGCTTTTCCATGATTTCCCATTTTCACACCAGGCTGTATCTTATTAAAGCCACATCCGCTTCTTTCCAACTGCTAGGTCGTTCATACCCCATCGTCGCTGTTACGGGGTTACCCGAGGAGCAGAAAGAGGTGAAAGAAGGTGAGGGCCTGAATGGGTCTAACTACAATGTCAGGAATTGAATTAAAACTTTAACAAAGGTTATATTTCTTTCATTATAAAAACACTTCACAAATTTCCACAAGGGAAAAATAACAATCAGGTACAATGCCAAACTAGAAACCAGATTAGGAAAAAATCCAAGATTCAGAACCTTAACACTTTGGGCTTTAAGCTACTAGTTTTACAATTTTACAAATGGAAGAAAATTCTTTAGTTAAGGGCTGAAATCCCCTAATTCATGGAGCACTTGCTACCGAAATACAATTTCTAGCCTTCTAGAGGCACTCTTTACAATTACAAAATTTGACAAAGAGCTAACAGGCTCTCGGTTCCATACTGCCTACTCAAGGCAACATTACATCAATCTCGGGTCTCTCAAACCACCATTTACAAATGGTACTTATTTTTACGGGGGTATTAAATACCCAACCTACTGGGCCTTTGTGGAATAAGAATAACGGGTTAAATTAATGGCCCAAACACAAAATAAATGGAGGCGTATACTTGCACTCCTAGATATGAACATTAAAAAACCCAAAGGGCTCTTAGGCAGATGAAACAGGGACTATTCCCAAACTACTGAGGTGACTCGTATGGAAATTACTTTAATACATTGCAGAAACGAAAGGTTACAAAAAAAAGACGTAGGCACCTCAAACCAAGATGAAGGGGAGTTCGAGAGAGTACTACACTCTCTATCCCTGATTTACAGTTAAAGATTTTATAAGTTTTTACTTTAGCCGGAAGAAAGTTACATTTTAGAAAAGTTGTTACGTACTAAAGAGTCGATTCTTTCCCTCGGGTTAAACTGCGGAGTTAGCAAGAAGGAATAAAGTTATGTGGCCACTACCTTGTAGATGTTCTAGCTGCCGACCAACGAGGCCGCCCGCCTCCTGCTTAACACACACACTCAGATAGACGTCGATCAATTGGCCAAGAAACGTGAAAAGCCGCAGTTTATAAACCCTCAGGGAAGATTCGAGATAATTCAAGACTAAACCGGCCACACCCTCTCAATTTAGGGCCGGTTCTACCACCTACTGGTAAAGTAGCGCGTAATTTGCCCTCCGCGTAAAAGGATGTTTCCGTCCGACCACTCCCAGGTAGCACTATCGGCAGCATAAATCGTCGTTACCCGGCGCGTAATTTCTCGGCCACTTCGAGGGCCCGATAAGACTTTACCTGCCGGGCAAGTTCTGAGAGCTGAACATTATTAGCTGTATTTCTGGTGATATGCAACTCAAATTAGCTTAGTATACTGAAAAAAGCAGTATACTGTAACAGTGATCGATATTGTATTGCAGGATTTTGAACATTAATGCTTCCCTTTAGTTGCAACGGTCACACCAGCCTCTCGCATCGGTAGCGCAGGGAACACATTTTATACGTCAAGCTTTCGTAAAGAAACTCTAAAAGGATGTAAAATCAAAATCTATTTGGAAATCATTTCAAATGGGCTTTAATTTTCTACTTTTTCAGTTGTCTGACACGATATATATATTACTGTATGTATCCTACCTAAGCCAAGCGTTTTCGTAGCGTAATGGTTAACACGTTCGCTTCGTAATACGAAGTGTGCAGGTGCGAGTCTTTATTATGACGAATCTTTTTTATTTCCATTATTAGCGTTGTGTTAATCTGTATGCCTCTTTTCATACTTATGTCTACTAGGAAAATTGCTTTATATGTATGCTACCTATAGCAAGTGATGTTATGATTAATATCACATAGGACTGTCGCCCAGGTAGCAGATTCCCTATTAGTTGTTTACATAGGCTTGTAAATTATTTCGAAGAAATTGGAAACTATTCCATTCCCGAATTCCTCTTCCTATGAATGGATATTTATCCCGATTAGTTCTTTACATTTACAGTACCTTCCAACTTTATCTTCATAAAGTTAAAAATTAAAATGAAATGCTTTATCAATAAATGGAAGCATCTGGAACTAAACGAGGTCACAGAACTAGTTGCAAATAGAGCATCGTGGAGATACTTAATCAATTCACAGAAGCCTGCAGATAGAATGCTCAAAGGCAATAAGTCTGTAAAGAAGATGTGTGTGTATATACGTATATGGAAGCGCGTAAAAGAGTTAAGAACAACGGCAGGGAACGAAAATGCATTTTAAAATGTAAATTAGAAATACGATACAGTCACCTTCTATTACGGAGCGAGCGACTTGACCAGTCTACTACGAGAATACCTTTCAAAAACGCTGCCTTGCATGACAGGTTATAACTGGCGTAAGAAAATGTAATCTCGAGATTTTAATCCCAATTAGGTATTGATATTGGAGATCGTAGATTAAAATAACGAAAGCTTGACATGAATCGTTGTCGATAACTCTTAAGACTTCCCTTATTAGGCTTTTTGGTGATAATCAGCAGACGCAATCACAGGGAAATAAGACAATCGAAATGGGTTTCATGCATCTGACGATAGATAGCACCACACTCGAAAGCGAGAAATCGCTGAAAATTAGTCTAGCCAACTTCGTATATCGGTGTCTAGCTCCGGGTAGCTACCTAGCGCTTGCGCGGAGGTGGTTGGACGCAAGCCAAAGTACCAGCCGATTTACACCTCCAGGTAGTTTACCTCCCGGGCAGCTGCCAGCCACTTTACCAGCAGATGGTAGAACCGGCCCTTAATCGGTCAATTTCAAAGTTACACTTAGAATCGAACAAGAAGCCTGTGATAGGTTGAAAATTAAATACAGAAATTAGGGATTGACTAGATTCGAAACTGGCGGAAAGAAAAGGAAATATTGCCAACTCAAAATTAAATGAACATCAATCAGTTACAAAAACCTAGAAATACAAAACTTCTTTAATTATAACTTCTTACACTTTGCACCAGGGTGCATGATCATAGTTTTTTGTAGCGTTATCTATGGGAGAATGTCCAAACTTCTTGATGAATGACAAACAAAACAAGGAGAAATTCAGTCAGTTTAGGCAACTGCACCATAACAAAATTACATCATATTTCGGTGGTGACATCTTCTGAGTAAAGTTCTAAGTTGGTATAGTTTCAGTTTCACTGTTTTGCCAATAGAGGAGTTCATTTAGGCGCTGAATTTGAATGTGCGGTGTTGGGGTGTACCTCCCGGTACAGTCGCCATAAAACTTATCCGTGTCGGTGCGACGTAAAGCCACTAGCAAAAGAAAAAGAAAGTCACACACACCACAGTAATACGTAGCTTATTGTACTATTCTTTTATTTAATACTAATAGTTTGTTAAACAAGGCGTCACGGCGCCAGCCAGCATAGGAGATTCTCCGATACAATATGAAACTGTACTTGTTTGCGTTGGAGGAGCTGGTAAACACAAGACAGCTCATAAAACTTTCTTCTCTTCTGTGTCCAAGAAACTGAACCGTATCTTGGAGGACGAATCCCAGAGTCTCTATCAAGGTCCAGCGCTTCTATACGAACTTAATTCAATAACTGAATTGAACTACACACCAACTCCTTAAGAATGTTTCGATTCCACCTCAACTTGTTCTCGCTATTCCATAAGCAAATTAAGTAACAGATATATGTTCTATACACGTTTTATAGAAGGTGGTCGGAAACAACCTGCCGTTTTCTGTTTGGTCTCTTGATCAGTTTGTCTATTGTGAATTTTGAGTCTAAATATATTGTTTTCCCATCCATTTATTTATTTATTTATTTATTTATTAATGTCTTTCTGTACATGGCGGGGCTCAGGCTATGAAGCCTGCTATTATGCCAAACCATATAATTATGCACCTGTATAAACATAATATACTGAACATTATAACTACTTAAAAAATAAGTTAATTATAATTTAAAGTTAATGTGAAATGTAATTTGTATGAAATGTAAAGCATCATAAAAATCATTTTAACATTTTAAAATTAATTTATAATAATTACTATTATTAGAGCTATATCTCGAAAAATATAAACTATAATGTTTCTAACCTTACATTGATATTTTATTCATTTAACTTAATAATCTAAAATTTAAGGGTACTTCTAAGAGTAAATCAATCTGAGTGTAGGTAAAATTTCCAGCACATTCTTCTGAATAGCTTTAGGTTGCTTATGTCTCTAATTTCAGCCGGGAGAGAATTCCAGGAACGTATGGTCCCCGGTACAAATGACTTGTTAAACGTACTACTGTGATGAGTGGGGATGGACAGCAGGGTTTGTACTGATGACCTTGAGGGTGTTCTGCTTGAGGGAGAGAGGTAGTTGAAATCTATTTTCAGATAATGTGGTTTACCTGTTCGCAGTATTTTGTGAAGAAGAGAAACAGCATGGTATTTACGTCTATCACATAATCTTAACCAGGACAGCTGATGGAGGAATGGGCTGATGTGGGAATGGAGCGGAACATTTAGAATGAATCGAATGCAGGCATTATGCGCCCGTTGAAGTTTAGAACCAAGTGAACAACTTATGTTATTATAGACTACATCACCATAATCAAATATTGGTAGTATTCGTCCTTGAATGAGCAGTTTCCTGGTTTTGACAGGTAGAAAATCTCTCAGTTTGTATAGTGAGTGTAATGAACCGAATACACGTTGACAAATTTTTGTTACGTGCTCTGACCAACTTAAATACTTATCAAAAATTATTCCAAGGTTCTTAACGGAGTCTTTCAGTGCTATAGGTGTTTCATTGATCTTGACAACCGGTACGTTGATGCTTTCTAACTTGGCATGCGCTTTTCAAGGACATTAATTCTTCTTCTTAATCTGCTTACCCTCCAGGGTTGGTTTTTCCCTCGGACTCAGTGAGGGATCCCACAGCTACCGCCTCAAGGACAGTGCCCAGGAGCCTGAGACAATGGGTCGGGGGATACAACTAGGGAGAATGACCAGTACCTGGCCCAG
The DNA here is from genome assembly GCF_040414725.1 of Anabrus simplex. NCBI lineage: Eukaryota > Metazoa > Arthropoda > Insecta > Orthoptera > Tettigoniidae > Anabrus > Anabrus simplex. The sequence continues at coordinate 469,200,738 of NC_090265.1, read as the reverse complement.
CGGCCTCACCTGCTATGCTGAACAGGGGCCTTAGTGGGGGATGGGAAGATTGGAAGGGATAGGCAGAGAAGAGGGATGGAAGCGGCCGCGGCCTTAAGTTGGGTACCATCCCAGCATTTGCCTGGAGGAAAAGTGGGAAACCACGGAAAATCACTTCCAGGATGGCTGAGGTAGAAATCGAACCAACCTCTACTCAGTTGACCTCCCGAGCATTAGTGAACCCCGTCCCAGCCCTCGTACCACGTTTCAAATTTCGTGACACAGTCGGGAATCGAACCCGGGCCTCCGTGGGTGGCAGCTAATCACACTAACGACTACACCACAGAGGCGAACAGCCATTATTTCTTCTCATTGTATTGTTCTTTTTTATGTGTCTGTATTTTTTGGAGATATATTAGGTGAGTAGATGTGCTGAAATGGCGTATTACTTCTAGTGCCGGGAGTGTCCGAGGACAAGTTCGGCTGGCCAGATGCAGGTCTTTTGATTTGATTCCCGTAGGCGACCTGCGCGTCGTGATGAGGATGAAATGATGAAGACGACACATACACCCAGCCCCCATGCCAGCGGAATTAACCAATTATGGTTAAAATTCCCGACCCTGCCGAGCATTGAACCCGGGACCCCTGTGACCAAAGGCCAGCACGCTAACCGTTTAGCCATGGAGCCGGCAGTAGATGTGCTGTTTCTATGTTTTGGCATCTAACTTCGTTGACTTGTTTCAATTCTGTTTTACTCTATTGTTTCACCGAGGTATTTAATTTACGGGTCTACCAAACGTATGCATAAGTCTTTTCCAGTTTCACTAAGAGATGGCGCCAGCGAACAGTACGCAGAGTATGAATTTGGCATAAAGTCAGTTTGTTCGTCTGACATTAACCTACCAACACACACAAGTTGAGTCCGACAAACACTAGCATCTGTGTTGGATCTTTCAGTGATCTTGTCGACCTTTGTGCCTGAAAAGGAATATTTGTGGCACGCATTGCTTTTCTTACTTAATGAAAAGACAAAGGCTGTGCAAAGTCATCGTTTTCTGGTGAAAATGAAATGGCGTATGGCTTTTAGTGCCGGGAGTGTCCGATGAATATGATCGGCTCACCAGGTGCAGATCCTTTATATTTGACGCCCGTAGGTGACCTGTGCATCGTGATGAGGATGAAATGATGATGAAGACGACACTTACATCCAGCCCCGTGCTAGCGAAATTAGACTACGATGGTTAAAATTACCGACCCTACCAGGAATCGAACCTGAGACTCCTGTGACCAAAGGCCAGCACGCTAACCATTTAGCCATGGAGCCGGATATCGTTTGCTGGTAGAAACATATGGTGAACACGCTCCGTCGGTTAGAACATGTGAGACATGGTTTCGACAATTTAAACGTAGTGATTTCAATGTGAAAGACAGTGCGCGCTCTGGTAGACCAAAAAAGTGTGAAGACGAGCAATTGCAGGCGTTACTGGATGATGACCCAACTCAAACTCAACGTTGTAGCGCAAGGTTGCAACATAACTTATTTCGGCATAGTTTTCTATCGGCGCTGTTAGAAAAATAGGACGATTCAAAAGCAATGGTGATAATGTATCACCAGTTCTTCTAACAAGGTTGATCAGACCAAGATTTTACGTGAATAAAATAGCAACGAGCAGAGTGATAGGAAGCAACACTTGGGGGCGGGGGCGGATAGGTGGAGAGGTTTCCGTGGTAGGTACTAGAATAAAGAAAAGGACCATCATTCGATAACTCGGATAATGAGATATATTAGATAATTGACTTTGTATTACACACAATAATTAATGTGGGATTTTTAAAAATCTAAGAGATAACATAGGTGTAGACCAATAATGCATTTCCTACTTTCATTAAAGACCACAAAGTTTGAACAATTAAAAAAAAGAAAGAACTGCTGCCCAGAATTTTCTTACAATTATTAGAACGAATTACACATTATCATAGACGTATAACATTCCTTTTAGGATAACAAGGATAAACTTTTCATAAAGCAAACATTTTAGCATGACAACCATTATTATTGGTCACCATTTCAAACCTAACACCTCCAGGGTGTTTTAATAATAATAATGATTAATAATAATAATGATACTTGCTTAACGTCTCACTAACTACTGTTTTACGGTTATCGGAGACGCCGAGGTGCCGGAATTTAGTCCCGCAGGAGTTCTTTTACGTGCCAGTAAATTTACCGTCACGAGGCTGACGTATCTGAGCACCTTCAAATACCACCGGACTGAGCCAGGATCGAACCTGCCCAGCTGGGGTCAGAAGGCCAGCGCCTCAACCGTCTGAGCCACTCAGCCTGGCCCAGGTTGTTTTACAAAACTCTAATAATCCAAGTAAAAGAGGGACGGGAAGGAAAGGAGAAAGATGAAAAATAACAAGGATAGGAGAGGAATGAAATGTAGGAATCCTACTGCGCAAGCCTTGAGAGAGTTCATCCACCTGTTACTGTTCTTATTAAAAGGTTGAACATATGTCGACGATGATCACTCCTGGTCCAAATTAAAGCTTTTCATCCACCTGTTACTGTTCTTATTAAAAGGTTGAACATATCATGTCGACGATGATCACCCTCAGTCCAAATTAAAGCTTTTCATCCACCTGTTACTGTTCTTATTAAAAGGTTGAACATATGTCGACGATGATCACTCCTGGTCCAAATTAAAGCTTTTCATCCACATGTTACTGTTCTTATTAAAAGGTTGAACATATGTCGACGATGATCACTCCTGGTCCAAATTAAAGCTTTTCATCCACATGTTACTGTTCTTATTAAAAGGTTGAACATATGTCGACGATGATCACTCCTGGTCCAAATTAAAGCTTTTCATCCACCTGTTACTGTTCTTATTAAAAGGTTGAACATATGTCGACGATGATCACCCTCAGTCCAAATTAAAGCTTTTCATCCACATGTTACTGTTCTTATTAAAAGGTTGAACATATGTCGACGATGATCACCCTTAGTCCAAATTAAAGCTTTTCATCCACCTGTTACTGTTCTTATTAAAAGGTTGAACATATGTCGACGATGATCACCCTTAGTCCAAATTAAAGCTTTTCATCCACCTGTTACTGTTCTTATTAAAAGGTTGAACATATGTCGACGATGATCACTCCTGGTCCAAATTAAAGCTTTTCATCCACCTGTTACTGTTCTTATTAAAAGGTTGAACATATGTCGACGATGATCACCCTCAGTCCAAATTAAAGCTTTTCATCCACCTGTTACTGTTCTTATTAAAAGGTTGAACATATGTCGACGATGATCACCCTCAGTCCAAATTAAAGCTTTTCATCCACCTGTTACTGTTCTTATTAAAAGGTTGAACATATGTCGACGATGATCACTCCTGGTCCAAATTAAAGCTTTTCATCCACCTGTTACTGTTCTTATTAAAAGGTTGAACATATGTCGACGATGATCACCCTCAGTCCAAATTAAAGCTTTTCATCCACCTGTTACTGTTCTTATTAAAAGGTTGAACATATGTCGACGATGATCACCCTCAGTCCAAATTAAAGCTTTTCATCCACCTGTTACTGTTCTTATTAAAAGGTTGAACATATGTCGACGATGATCACCCTCAGTCCAAATTAAAGCTTTTCATCCACATGTTACTGTTCTTATTAAAAGGTTGAACATATGTCGACGATGATCACTCCTGGTCCAAATTAAAGCTTTTCATCCACATGTTACTGTTCTTATTATTAAAAGGTTGAACATATGTCGACGATGATCACTCTCAGTCCAAATTAAAGCTTTTCATCCACCTGTTACTGTTCTTATTAAAAGGTTGAACATATCATGTCGACGATGATCACCCTCAGTCCAAATTAAAGCTTTTCATCCACATGTTACTGTTCTTATTATTAAAAGGTTGAACATATGTCGACGATGCTCACCCTTAGTCCAAATTAAAGCTTTTCATCATTTCATGACGTGAAAATTTAAGTCCGGAGTAAATCGAAACAGTTGAGGCACAAAATAAGACCTTCAATAAGTGGAAAGAATAAACAGCCTGCTCGCCTCAAGGGCTAATTTAGTTTTACAAAATAACAAGTGAAGTATTAGCTCACCCAGTGTCCGACGATATAATGTTTCCAGTTGTACGGAAAAGACGTGCGCTTCATACGGCAAGCCGCATAAGGTCAGTGCCCCTCCACTCACACACACTGTACACAAGTCGATGCCAGGCTGGTGAGACGAGCAAGGCTGTCCATTATATATACGCAAGGAAGCGAAGACTAGAAATATCAGGGAGTTTTAGGTGACGTAGCAGGTGACGAAGGCAGTAGAATGTAGACACAGAGTGACAGTCAGTATGCAGTTAGTTACGGGAGGGAAGAGACGGGTGAGCACAAAATATGATTAAACCATTAATACATAGAAGCGTAGATAACAAGAGCAGGTTAGAATAATTGAAGTAGAAAACAGATGATGCAGTAGAAGCGTAGATACGTAGATATTGCCGGATTATGTCGAGACGTAGATGCGAAGATTATTCCAGAAAGTCGTGGAAACGTAGATACAGAGGTTATGGCAGGAGCACGTTACAACGCTATTGCTAATAAATGATTAAATCATGCATTGATCGAAAGACGACTTGAATAGGCCAGAAGACATGGCAAAGTGGTTGTTTTGCACGACAGTGCGCCGTCTCACACAGCAAAACCGGTGAAAGACACCTTGAAATCGCTTGGATGGGACATCCTTTCGCATCCGCCGTACTGCCCCGACCTGGCGCCATCTGGCTATCAGCTCTTCGCATCAATGGGGCACGCGCTCGCAGAGCAGCACTTCAGCAATTTCGAGGAAGGTGGAAAATGGCTCGACAAATGGTTTGCGGCATGGTTTTTCTGGTATGTTATTAATAACTTATCTGAAAAAGGGGCGAAGTGTGTAGAAACTGATGGTCAATATTTTGAATAAATAAAAAATGATTTCCCTTGAAAATGACATGTTTATTTACCACAAAACCCGGCAGAAACTTACGCATACACCTGGTATTTTGATTTTGCCATGCGATTATTATTATTATTATTACTATTATTATTATTATTATTATTATTAACTTTTTTATTATAACCGAACGCAGTGGTCCCTCGTGTTAATGCGCTAGGGCTATGTAGCCACACCAAGTGGGTTTTCGAAGACCATCATCGGGTGTACTGAGAACGGTTTTCTGCGGTTTCCCAAGTTTACTTCCAGAAAAATGCAGGGACAATTCCCATTCAAAGGCCACAAACGATTCCTACCACTTCCTTACCCAATTTCATACGCTGTAGTTCATTTCATCTTCACTGTATGGCTCCATGGCTAAATGATTAGCATGCTGGCATTTGGTCCAGGGGTCTCGGGTTCAGTTCTCGGTCAGCTAGGTTCCCATCCTCTCAGACCTGCAGGTTGCCTTATACGAGCCAGCTCGAAAGAACTGCACGATGCCTCTCCAGAAGATAACGTTGTTATTATTATTATTATTATTATTATTATTATTATTATTATTTCATGACCAGTAGCTCCTCAGCTGAGGTAGACGTCAGGAAGGGATCCTGCCATAAAGCATTCTATGCCATTTTTTTTTCTATTTGTTTCACGTCGCACCGACACAGATACGTCTTATGGCGACGAAGGGACAGGAAAGGCCTAGGAGTGGAAGGGATCGGCCGTGGCTTTAATTAAGGTAGAGCCCCGCATTTGCCTGGTGTGCAAATGGGAAACCACGGAAAACCAATTTTAGGGCTGCCGACAGTGGGGTTCGAACCGTTTACGTCCCGGATGCAAGCTCCCATATTATTATTATTATTATTATTTTTATCCATCATCATCATCATCATCATCATCATCATTTGGAAAAGTCCATGTGATCGTCTGCCGACCATATCGATGACAGGTGGAGACTGAATGGGCGTTGCTAAATGTTTTACGAAGGGTAATGACTTGGGTTACATGGACTGCATACAGATGAATGGTGTTGTCGACTCCCCATCATGCGTAGAGTAACAGCAGGTAGAGGAGATATGCTCCAGTGTCGCAGATCGATAAGTCTACAGCAGCCGAGCACTGAGGAAAGCGTCCGTCCTTCCGTTCGTTCGTTCGCTCGCACCCTGAGGCCAGATTTAAAAAAAAAAAAAGAAAATGGAAAGGAAACTTGGCAAGCAGATGAAGTCTACAATCCGGAATATTAGCGACTAGGTTCCTACATTATAATCGCCATGTTGTGTATTTATGAGCTGGGAGTATGAGGAAAAAGAAAAGAAGAAGGCTGAGAAGCCTTTAAATAGATTTAGACTCATTGGTGAGCCTCGAGTGTCAACTTAACCTCGTACAATAAAATACGATTGCCATATATGAACGTATGAATTATTGTTAAAATGCGCTGACATACCAGGGAGGAAAATCTCCCGGAGGTCTGTGTATTCGGGTCATAAAAGACATCTATTGTTGTCATTGGTTTTCCTCTGTTTCTTAGTCAAATGCGTAAAAAGACTGGCTTTAATAATGATAATATCTTAATTATTCCTACAAACATTACAAGAAATGAATAATGCACATTAAATTTAACAGTTATAGGTTAACGTAATCTAACAGTGAGTGATAACATAACACCACAAGAGTGGTATATCTGTGGTGTAGTGGTCAGCTGCCATCCCCGGAGGACTGGGTTCGATTCCCTGCTAATCTACGAAACATTTGAAAAGTGTTACGAGGGCTGGAATTGGCTCCACTCAGTCTCGGGAGGTCAACTGAGGAGAGGGTTTTCATTTCCCACCAAAGCCATGGGTTTCTGCGGTTTCCTACAATTCTCCAGGCAAATACCTAATACCTAACTTAAGGTCACAGCCACTTCCTTCCCTCTTCCTTGTCTACCCCTTCTAATCTTCCCGTTTCCTACAAAGCCCCTGTTCAGCATAGCAGGTGAGGCCACCTGAACGAGGTATTAGTCCTCCTCACCAGTTATATACCCAACTAAATATCTCACGCTCCACGACACTGCCTTTGAGGTGGTAGTGGTGGGATCCCTAGCTGAGTCCGGTGGAGAAAACAAACCTGGACGGTACGCTGAGTAAATAAAATAAAAATTTAAAAAAAACGGTGGTATCTCAATATTTTAATAGAGTTTCTAAGTATAATTGTTGAAATGTCTATGATGAAAGCGTACAAACCGTTTGCAGAAGTCCTCAAAGGGACGCACAATAGTCCCTCTACCAGCACATGTCACATTGAATATTTAATAAATTTTATTTGATATTTCTCTAATTTATCTTTGGATCGTATTTTAGTCTCGTCCCTAAATTCACTTCCTCAATAATAATAATAATAATAATAATAATAATAATAATAATAATAATAATAATATCCAACGTCCTTTCAGATGTTATAAATTGTATGAGAAGCTTCTTCTTCTTCTTCTTCTTCTTCTTCTTCTTGGAGGATCTATCCTTTACCAGTCATTGGTGGTCCACCTTGTAATATGTTGATGACTACTGATAAATAAATTCATGAATAAAAATATATAAATAAAATTACTCAAAAACTTAATAAAATTAATAAGCATAATTAACCGAAATGTCCGTAGTATGGGCGCCAGAGTTCACCAGAATGGATCCCTCGAATTTAGATAAGAGCATGATAGACTTTATATCCCAGGGCGTGTACATAATGCTGCGTACTGGTACATCTGCTGCAGGCCTTACCTAACCTCCTGAAAAAGACTAATACGGTAGGAACTGCACCTAGGTTTATCAATAACACTGATTCTAAATTAGCTAACTATATTCTGAACAAATTCCGTGCATGAGCACCTCATCAACATACAACATTATACATATAATACACACATAAAATATTGCTGGAAGACTCCATATTTACAACAACAACAACAACAATAATAATGAAAATCGTGGGAAAAAGAAAGTGAGAACTAAGCTACCATTTGCAGATAGTCCGATGAACAATGTACATGTATGAAGATAAATACCCTTCACTGTCTCTATATCAATTCGACTTACCGATTCTCATAATCGGCAGTTATCACTTCACACAGATACAGTACCTTGTACTACTGTGTTCACATATTTTAACACTTGTAAAGATATATACACACGTCTGTCGATCCTCAACATATAAATTTATGGAAAGTCTGAGATAGCTTTCACCAACATATAATGCTAGGCCGCCACAAGTGCTGCAATACTTAATGCGCAAGCACTCTCCACAAACATAACACGACTACGCTCCACGAACGTTTGAAGTCCAGTCCATTGCAGCCATGTCAATCCAGTACCGTGTCTCAGCACCACTTCCTCCCCGTACAGTGCGTCAGTTGTCTTTGTAGTTGTAGTTATCTTCCTTCTCGTTCCTATACAATCACCTTCACAATCACCCTTACAATGTTTCTCATACAATCTCCTATACAATCCTCTGTACAATGTCTCATACAATGTTTCTTACCATCTTTCATACAATCCTCTGGTTGCCGCCGTATGACCAACCTTTATAGACATCAACATTCCCCTCCTCTCAGATCAGACGTCTGGATTGGTGCTTGCCAGCCAATCATGAGTGATCTCAAATCAAGACCAAGCCCTGAACTACTTCTTCCTCCCAAGACAATAACAAACTCTGGGGAGTTTTCATGAATCACCAAACTTTCCTGGTACAACAACAAGCTTATCTTATCAGGCTGGGATATATACACGAGTAATGGAATTTCCTGACACAAGTACATCATAACAGACACTGGGGTAGCCAGATGACTCATTCAAATTACCAGAGTTATTACAGCAATGTTTTCCCACTCGTGCAAAACAAATTACTCATACCTACATATGTGGATATCTTCCAGCTTACCAATATAAATGACAAAACATACAAATGAAATACTGATAATAATAATAATAATAATAATACTGATAATAATAATAATAATAATAATAATAATAAATCGAATACTGACAATAATATCTCTAACTTCTACATATAATTCGGGGGTGTGATATATGTACTATCACATAACGCCCCCTTGGTGAATCGATGATATCATATATTATGATTCACCATAAAACAGAACTTCATACATAACCTTATAATGGCATAACTGAACACATAATTTACTGTAATAATGATATATACATTGCGTCTACTGCATTGTATTCGCACACACGAAATACAATTTGTCCAAACAATAATAATAATAATAGGGCTATATATACACAACTCTGATTGTTTCATATACCATTGAACACAATCCCTTCTTGCTACTGTACACATAACTCATAATTGATAATATATACATCCAAGGTGCAGATCCTATCTCTTATATCTGCGAAGGCTATAGATATTAAATGTCCCAAGGACCTTTTTGTCAGAAGTTAGGAGCCTATAAGCACACTTGCCTATACTACTGTCCACAGTATACGGACCCTGATATTAATGAAAAAACTATACATAAACTTAACATTGGCATCGATAAGCGAGGAATACGTACCGCAATAAAATCTAACTACTCTAGAATACATTCTATCTCACACACAAACATTCATACCATCCAGTCACACAAGAATCATACAAACTTTTATTCGGAACATTCATAAAAAGGAAATCCCTCTTTCTGAAATGCGCGGGAATCTCACTACGTTTACACTTCCACAAAACCATAATTAATGCAAGCAAACAGATCACATACTTTTTCACACATTCCACATCGCTATCACTCAGCACGTCATTCAAATCATTCACACAACTCTCAGACTTAAATAAAACATTACGCACTCGCTTGAAAAGACTTTCTTTCATCTCACGCACACTTCCATTCTCACACACGCTCACTCTATCACAGAAATTCTTACCATAATACACTTTGAACTTCCTGTCATTACTACTTAATGACCCAACAATTAATCCATCTTCACCACCTTCCATATCAGCTTCTACTTGCACCACCTTCATGCCAACAACACTGCTACTTTCGACTCTCTTATCAGAAGTTTCATTAATCTCAAAGTCACCATTTTCACACATAATGGACCTAACTTTACTCTCCTCACATACACTTAAATCAGCAAAAACATCCTCATGATGTATACTCCGTAAAAACTCTTCACTCACAAAACAACCTTCATCAACTTCACAAAAAACTTCACTTTCAATTTCAGAAACTTCCACAAGATTATCGATCGCAACACCGCTATTACCATCACCACTAGCACAAAGTAAGACATCCGACACATCTTTCTTACCTTCATCACGCCCCCTATTCTCAAAATCTCCCTGAACACAAAACACATGGTCATACAATAATTCCTCTTTCACGTCTACCTCGTAACTTACCTGTTTCATCGCGTGAATAGGAACTTCGGTATCGGACTGCCTATCTGACCCAACTAAGAAGTCCGATTCCGGTTTAAATTACTTGACATGGACTGTTCACTATTATCATGTCTCTGCACTTGATCTGGAGGTCTTTGATCCGTACGCCCCCTACTTTCTGATTCCCCTTGATTAGGTCTTCTGCCATAATATTCCTGGTGATTAACTCCCTGATTAGACTGTCTGTTTCCCCTTCCGGAATTACCATCCTGATTCCCTTGCCTAGAATGACTGAAATTCTGATAATTCCTATCTCCCCCTAGCTGATTACCTTGTCTCCCATTATCCCCGTAATTTCTACCTTCACTTTGCCTAGTCCTCCCCTGCCCTTCCAAAGCATCAAACCTCTCTAACAGCTGCTCTAATTCCTTGATCGTAACAATATTCTGCATACATGCAGCTAATCCGACCTTCTCAGGAAAATGCCTCAACATCTGGCGGACTGTATCTCTCTCCGATGCTAGACCTTCAATATTCTGGCTGATCAGAACATGCGCTAAGAAATACTCCGTCATAGATACACCTTCCCGAGGTCTATATTTGCCAAATAGCACGCGATCTCTTTCCCTTCCCTGAATAGCTTCACTCCAAAATTTAGAACTAAATTTCTCCCTAAATTCCTCTAAACTCGAAATACCCTGTCTGTAAACTTGAAACCAAGATCTCGCTTCTCCAACAAATGCAACATCCAACAGCTCATCAACCATACTCCACTCGATCAAACCATCGTCAAGATTCTTGGAAAACCGTTTCTCCATCGTTTTCAAGAATTCCATCGGATTAAACTGCCGACCATTAAACTTGGGTAATTCAGAGTCCTTCGTACAAGATACGTACCTATTACATATATTGCTACCTACTTGGATTTGACTGATCTCCTGCCTTAATTTCACATGACATGATTTAATTCCTTCTTCCACTACCATTCTGGCATTTCCTTCTACTGACTTGAGGTCATCTTTTACCGACTTAAGGTCTTTCTCCAATTTCTCATTCTTCTCATCTATACGCTTCGCTAAAACGTTCTGATTGGATTTAATTCTATCTATTTCTTCTACTTTATCTTCCACTATTTTTATTCTCTTATCACATTCCTTGCTGTTTTCAACAAATTCTTTCCTAACTACATTAAATCGGCATTCAATTTTCTCAGTCAATTCCAAGCATTGAGCTTCTACCTTATTATTGACTTCCTGAATTTCCCTGCTTTGATGGTCAAACTTCTGGTTCAATTCATCTATTCTACCATTCACAGCACTACTTAAACTATCAATTTTACTAGACAATTCAACACTCACTAAATTTAACTCCTTACTTTGATTCTCAATCTTACTGGACAATTCCGTACTAACTGAATTTAATTCACTATTAATACTGTATATTTCATTACTTAAAAAACTCAATTCACTCTTCAACTCTTTACTCTGACTATCAATCTTGCTAGACAATTCAACATTATTATTATCGATTTTACTGGACAATTCAATATTATTATTATCGATTTTACTGGACAATTCAACATTATTATTATCGATTTTACTGGACAATTCAACATTATTATTATCGATTTTACTGGTAACAGCATTTAATTCAACACTCACTGAATTTAACTCTTTACTCTGGCTATCAATCTTACTGGACAATTCACCCTTCAACTCATTAAGTAGCGATTTAATCATACAGAGCATTGAAGACTCGCCTTGATTCCCTACATTCTGAGTTTGAGACGCGGTACTAGATTCCTCACATATCGTTGCCGATTGATCTTTCCTACTATCAGCCATTTCACTACTCTCACTTAAATTCGATAGACTCGATGTGGTGGAATTCTTTTGATTTCTCTTATCCTGATTCATAGTACCAACAACTTTAACAACCTCTCTACTTCTCAGTTTTATAATACTCGACTCACTACAACATTTCTTCATACTCCAACATACATATCACGTACATATACAACACTTCACTCACATAGTTTGCAGAATTCCAACCACACCTGACAAGTGCACCTACGCTTATAAGCCTAACAGATGTACCAATCATTCAGCCACACGTTGGGAAGCCAATTGTAACTTTTGATGATAATAATAATAAATAAAATCATGAATAAAAATATATAAATAAAATTACTCAAAAACTTAATAAAATTAATAAGCATAATTAACCGAAATGTCCGTAGTATGGGCGCCAGAGTTCACCAGAATGGATCCCTCGAATTTAGATAAGAGCATGATAGACTTTATATCCCAGGGCGTGTACATAATGCTGCGTACTGGTACATCTGCTGCAGGCCTTACCTAACCTCCTGAAAAAGACTAATACGGTAGGAACTGCACCTAGGTTTATCAATAACACTGATTCTAAATTAGCTAACTATATTCTGAACAAATTCCGTGCATGAGCACCTCATCAACATACAACATTATACATATAATACACACATAAAATATTGCTGGAAGACTCCATATTTACAACAACAACAACAACAATAATAATGAAAATCGTGGGAAAACGAAAGTGAGAACTAAGCTACCATTTGCAGATAGTCCGATGAACAATGTACATGTATGAAGATAAATACCCTTCACTGTCTCTATATCAATTCGACTTACCGATTCTCATAATCGGCAGTTATCACTTCACACAGATACAGTACCTTGTACTACTGTGTTCACATATTTTAACACTTGTAAAGATATATACACACGTCTGTCGATCCTCAACATATAAATTTATGGAAAGTCTGAGATAGCTTTCACCAACATATAATGCTAGGCCGCCACAAGTGCTGCAATACTTAATGCGCAAGCACTCTCCACAAACATAACACGACTACGCTCCACGAACGTTTGAAGTCCAGTCCATTGCAGCCATGTCAATCCAGTACCGTGTCTCAGCACCACTTCCTCCCCGTACAGTGCGTCAGTTGTCTTTGTAGTTGTAGTTATCTTCCTTCTCGTTCCTATACAATCACCTTCACAATCACCCTTACAATGTTTCTCATACAATCTCCTATACAATCCTCTGTACAATGTCTCATACAATGTTTCTTACCATCTTTCATACAATCCTCTGGTTGCCGCCGTATGACCAACCTTTATAGACATCAACATTCCCCTCCTCTCAGATCAGACGTCTGGATTGGTGCTTGCCAGCCAATCATGAGTGATCTCAAATCAAGACCAAGCCCTGAACTACTTCTTCCTCCCAAGACAATAACAAACTCTGGGGAGTTTTCATGAATCACCAAACTTTCCTGGTACAACAACAAGCTTATCTTATCAGGCTGGGATATATACACGAGTAATGGAATTTCCTGACACAAGTACATCATAACAGACACTGGGGTAGCCAGATGACTCATTCAAATTACCAGAGTTATTACAGCAATGTTTTCCCACTCGTGCAAAACAAATTACTCATACCTACATATGTGGATATCTTCCAGCTTACCAATATAAATGACAAAACATACAAATGAAATACTGATAATAATAATAATAATACTGATAATAATAATAATAATAATAATAATAATAATAATAATAATAATAATAATAAATCGAATACTGACAATAATATCTCTAACTTCTACATATAATTCGGGGGTGTGATATATGTACTATCACAACCTGTCAATTTGGTCTTTGATGACTGCAGTCGGGAATAGTTTAGCGGATAACGCCTGGCATTTTTAAGCCAGAAAATCCCTATTTTTCCGATCCAAATTTCTCAGACCTTTTCCGTGAAGTAGTCCCTCCTGTGGGTGGGGGCGGTAGAATCGCACCCACGGCATTCCCTGCCTGTCGTAAGAGGCGACTAGAAGGGGCCCAGGGGCTCTGAACTTTGGAGCCTGGGTTGGCGACCACGGGGCCCTCAGCTGGGTTCTGTCATTGCTTCCACTTACTTGTGCCAGACTCCTCACTTTCATCTATCCGATCCGACCACCCTTGGTCAACTCTTGTTTTTTTCAGACCCCCGACGGTAGCCTATTACGTATGGAGGCCTAGGGCGTCTTTCATTTTCATGCCCTTCATGGCCCCTGTCTTCCTTTGACCGATACCTTCATTTTTCGAAGTGTCGGACCCCTTCCATTTTTCTCTCTGATTATTGTTATATAGAGGATTGTTGCCTAGTTGTACTTCCTCTTAAAACAATAATCACCACCACTACCACTTCCGTGAAGTAGTTTGTAACTCACCACATGACCCAGATATTCCAGTTTTCTTCTTTCGAATTTTTCTCCACGGGAACTCTTTAAGAATCCATAAGCCAGGGACATATATTTAATCTCCCGTAAACACCACTGACTGCAGCCGGGATCGAATTTACTGTTTTAAGAACAGAAGAACAACGAGTAACCAACTGCACCAAAGAGGCCGACACAGCTTTCCTCACACACCATCGTCATAAACCTCCGTTGTTATCTAAACCATTCGATTTTTTTAAAATTTGTTATCGGTACGACGCACCGACTCGGACAGGTCTTATGGCGACGATGGTATAGTCCAGGGCTAGGACTGGGAAGGAAGTGACAGTGGCCATAAAGTTAGAGTCACGGCATTGGCCTGGTGGGAGAAATGGTAAACTAGGTAAAACTACCTTCAGGGCTATCGACAGTGGGGTTCGAACCCATAATTTCCCGAATACAAGCTCACAGCTACGGGACATGAACCGCGTGACCAACTTGTTCGGTCTCTCTGGAAATAAAATTCCTTCGATCCCGCCTGACTGTCAGAAATATGTTATTTCAATTAGAAAATATAATTTGGCTCCTACTAATAATAAAGTTTCTTTATTTACGTCCCACTAACTACTTTTACGGTTTTCGGAGACGGTGAAGTGCCGGAATTTAGTCCCGAAGAAGTTATTTTACGGGCCAGTAAATCCACCGACACAAGGCTGATGTAATTGTGCATCTTTAAATACCACCGGGCTTAGCTAGGATCGAACCTGCCAAGTTGGGGTCAGAAGGCCAGCGTCTCAGCCGTCTTAGCCACTCAGCCCGGCTTTCGCTCCTACAACAGAGCATTCATAGAGTTGCAAGGATGTATAGAGTTTTCAGACGTTGTTCCATTGAGGACGCTTACGATTTATGTACATTCTATTGTTACTTTCAAGAATAAACAATGGGCTTCCTTAACCTTTCACAGCACAGTATTGTCCAGAAGCATTTTTCCATGCAATGTGTCATTTACTATTGTATGAAGTCCAGACGAATCACTGCTTCCTTCAGGCAACCTGCCGATCCTGGTTTCATGGAATAAATACTAGGATCCGACATGTATAAAATTGTTCTGTCTAGGAATGATAAAAAATGGCATAGTACGGAGTTGTTATTAGTTCAATTTTAAACCGTTCTTCCTGCCAGAAGTCAGTATTTTCTAAGAGAGAATCTGGGGGACAAAGTTTGAAGTTGTCTTGAGACTCAGGAAAAAAGAGAGTATTCTCAGGTTGCATCTGCAGTTTCGTCCGGTTCCTTGGTTGAATTGTCAGCGTAGTGGTGGTAGGTTCAGAGGGCACCGGGTTCGATTCCCGATAGGGTCGGAGATTTTAATCTTAAATCGTTCATTCCCTAAGCTCAGGAAGTGGTTGTTTGCGCTGTCAGAAGTCATAAACATCATATAACACTATCCTTCACCTCAATTACACACAGTTTTCTACACACAGGAGATGCCGCCCACCCTCGTCGGATCGTCTGCCTTATAAGAGCTGTAACAGCCCAGAAATAGCCACATGGAAGTTTTATAGGCAGTTATGATGCCCGACTCGGCCAGCTACGACTCTTCCCTCCTCCGCCACGAAGAAGGCAAGTCTCAAGGAGCTAAACTGTAAAGGTCTACCAGATTAATCTCGCAAACGTGGCATCCGTACCTGTACCTAACACATTAACCTAGTTCTTGGAATTTCATTCACATGTGTAAATCATTGAAAAGTGTAATTCGTGATTGGTTGTATTAATGTGTATATGTTGGTAGATTACACTTGTTATTTAAATATCTTTTACGAAGAACTAATATTTTAAGGTAATTCGACTCATGTATAAATCTTTACCAACGTTGCATTGTTTTCCTGAAGTAGCATAACATTCTTTCGCAACATTCACTTGTTTTCATGCTTGTCTTTAAAGGATTAACATCGCTGAACAGATCTAAAAGGTCAGCATTGTAATAGTTAATTTCCTTCGAACAGATTAATGAAAGATTCAGCAGCCACTTGAACTGAGTATATTAAATGCATCCTTTCTTTCGATTAATCGTTCCATCCACGGACTTGGATACGAGAATTTGTACTAATCGTGAGTTGCGAGCATTTGAATAATGAGAGAAGACTGTTTGAAACTACAGCTTTTGTTCGCAAAAGTACAAATCAAATGTGTTTGTTCGCCTCGGAGCACAGTTATTTAGTCGTCGTCCTTCTGTTTCCAGGTAAGCAGACTCACTTCCGTCCGAGATCAGTGGCTTTCGAATGATGTTAAATGCTATAAGACCATGTCTGGCGTAGAGCCAACCATTCTACCCCATCAAGTGCCGAGGTTGCGGGTAGTGGAAACGTTTACCTTCCACCCCTCCAAGAGCCTTCATTTCCTGTACGGAGATCACTTTGCTTTGCTTTGCGTTTGCTTATAAGACCATGTCACTGATTTCGGACACATTAAGTAACTCCTGCAGAACAATGTTCTGAAACCCAGGCTGCTCTGAAGATCTATAGCAATTGAAAGGACGTCACGGAAATAAAATTATTATTAGAAATACTCTTTTACATATTCAACCAAACGGAACGAAAAACATGTATTTAATACGAAACCTAAAGTACGAGATTTCCCGTGGTGGCTAAAGATATTTAATGTTATTAAGAAAAAACATTGAGATAATTACAGCGAGACTTGGCATGGTCAAAAGGTGTTTATAACGTAACCATACGAAACTTCAAAACTGATCGCAGCCAAATTCTTATAAATTCTATATGATGTGCCTAACAATTTGTAAATTTTAATTACACTCTTTCTCAACAGATCGTAAAGAGATTTATTACACATAATCATGATCATCATCATTGTACATTTCCAGTTTCCCGGACACTTTTAATGAGCCACTTCCACTTCTTCCTGTCCATATACAACTTATCATGGAGAACATCATCCACTGTCCATTCTCTGGCAATCTACAGCAACCTTGATCATGTCCATCCATCGGTTTTAGGTCTTCCTGCAGGTCTTTTCCCCTCCACCTGTCTTTCCAAATTTATTCTGTTTGTTCGTTTAGGCTCCATCCTCATCACATGCCCGTACGGCCGTAGTCTGGATGTGCCTATTCTGTCTAATAGGGATGTCTTTATTCCGGCTTCTTTCTTCACGTCCTCATTACTTAACTCGTCCATCTTGGTCTTCTGGATGGTATATCTAAGAAATTTCATCTCTGATGCTTGCAGTCTTGATGAATCTCTTTTTATGAGGGTGCACACTTCATTACCATAGGTCAATATTGGTATGAAATAGCCGTTATTCATCATCAGTCTGACCGGTTCTGGAAACATGTCATCCCATTAAAGTGTTTTTATTTGTTGGTAGAATTCTGATCCCTTTTTCACTCTGTTCGTAATTCCCTTTCTAACCAAATTATCACTGGAGATTACGCTTCCAAGGTAAGGAAAACTATCCACACACTCTAGCTGACAGTCTCGTAGTTTTACACTTGCTGGACGCCCTTCTCTGTTGACTACCATCACCACTGTCTTGGTCTCGCTGATGTTGAGGTTATATTTCTGGAACTGGGATTTCCATACGTTGAGTCTGGTCTGTACTTCCCCTTCTGCTTCACCCCAAATCATGATATCATCAGCAAAGGCCACTGCATTTAGTTTACCTAACTTTTCCTTGACGTTCTTCATTATATTGTCCATAACAGTGATGAACAGTAGTGGTGACAGTGCACATCCTTGCTGAACTCCACTCTTGGTCTCAAACTATGATGACCGACCTTCCCCAATTTTTACACAGCTAGTGCAGTCTTTGTACAACTGAATTTTCCGTGTCAGTCCTTCAGGCACATTTCTTTTCCTCAGGCACTCCCTGATCTTATCTCTTATAACACTATCATAGGCCTTTCCTTTATCCAGGAATACAATTAACATGTTCCTGCCTTTCTCCCAATACTTTTACATCAGCATGGGGTGCTAAAACATTAGATCCATTGTTGATCTGTTACTTCTTAATCCATATTGCTCCTCCTCTAACTGTGGTTCTCAATCTCCTTTCTATGATCCTGGTTTCGTTGATGCTCAGGTTATATTCCTGGAACTGAGACAGCATGAGACAGCCCATGGGAGAGCAGTGTTATTTCTCTATACTTGATGGGTTTCCGTCTGCTGACTTTCTTAAACAGGGGAATTATAACACCCTTGCTCCAATCTGCAAGTATTTTGGTGTCTTTCCATACGGCATCTAGTACTCTGTGCAGCCACTGTATACCCTGGATGCCTGCTGCCTTAATCATTTCCGCATTCATTTCATCTGCACCCGAAGATTTTCCTTCAGGCAGAGATTTTAAGACTGTCTCAGATTATGTCCAGGTGATGGGAGGTTCCTCATTGTAGGTTTGGATTTCCAGTTCTCTATTTTGTTCTTGAACTGGTCTATTCAGTAGGTGGTCGAAATGGTTCTTCAGGAATTCTCTCATATCACTTTCTGTCCTAACCGGAATTCCATTTTCATCTTCAAGTGCCTTTGTGGAATTCATTGGCTTCCTTTTACCTCTGATAACACTATGCAGTAGTTTCCTATTGCCTCTGCTGTCTTCCTCAAGTTTCTTAGTGAATATATTCCATGCCTTGTCTTTTCTTCTGTAACTGTTCTTTTAACGTCCAGTTTCTTGTTTCGGTGTAATTGCTCGAGGTTTCTGATCTTTGCCTCGTCTCTAGTAAGATCCGGTTTATTTTTCTCCTGATCCCCTTCTTTCCCCAAGAGAGGTCTTTCCCTGATAGCTGCTCTCAATCTTTCATTCCACCAAGGTGTTTCCTTCTCTCTTGGTTTCATACTTGTATTTCCACAAACTACAGTTGCTTCCTTAACCAATGTGTCCCTCAGTCTGGTCCATTCTGCCTCTTTATTTTTCCTTTCATCTCTTGGTAACAGGGTTTTTATGCGGTTTTGATACTCAGTTCTGTTATCTGTTTCCTGGAGTCCCCATACTTTTATTTTTGGCATTTTCCTGTTCTGTAATTTTGGCACATAGAAGTTTTTCAGGTCTGCTACTAGTAGTCGGTGGTCACTGTCAAGACTCTCGCTGGGTGTTACTCTGATATGTTACTAGCCTGCTCCTTTCTTCAACTGAGATGACATAATCAATCACAGTCTTTTGTAGTCCATCCCAACTGTATCATGTTATGGCTCTGTCTCCTCTTGAACCAACTATTTCTCACCACCAACACATTCCTCATACAGAAGTCAAGGAGATGTTCACCTTTTATATTTATCCAGCATATCCATGAGGTCCCATTACGTTCTCATATCCTGTTATATCTATCCAAATCTGTGCATTCAGATCTCCTATAATGACTACTCTCTCTTTACTAATGATTTTTTTCCAAATCATCAAGGAACTGGTCCTTATCCTCTTGACAACATCCAGTTTGAGGCGCATACAAAAGTTAGTTTTCTTTCCCTATATGCACAGTCCCATTTAGTAATCTCTCACTAACACACTGAATGTCAGCTACTGCTTCTAGAACTTTACTCATGATGAAACCAACACCGTTCCTCATCTCTTTGTTATTTCCATGCCAATACAGTGTATACTGTTTCCTTAATTTCTTTATTCCTTTTCCTCTCCATTTGGTTTCACTCAGCCCCAGTATCATTAATTTCCTCCTTTCCATGAGGTCCACTAGTTCTTCACATTTTCTTGTGAGACTGAGTAAGTTGATGTTCCCAATCCGTGTTAGTCTCCTCCGGGATTTTTGCATTGTTTCAAGACTCTGCCTCTCATCAGGCCATAAACCATCATCCCTGAAATGAGTCTGGTCATGCTGGCGTCTTAATTTAATTGATAAATGCAATCTGAGGCTCTTATGTGTTTTGAAAGCAACTAAAAATAAGCTCACTTACTGGCTTGTTAGGCATAAAGTAATTGAGGATATGCTTTCGCGGTTTACTCCCTTAGCCTTTGAGGATCCATCCTCATCCCACAAGGCAATGGGTTGCCTCCTCCGCCAGCTCCATCGTATCGAATCATTATTCTCCGCTTTTGTTGCCGTTGAGGTCTTCACCCGTTATCCTGAGCTGGGACCCGTTACCAGGTGTTACACACCGGGTCAGTGTGCTCTGGGACTCACATAGGCAGGGGCTCCAATCCCTGGGCAGGGCTGCCTCTAGGAGGGTTCCTACCTGTTACCTAAACACATAATGATAAGTTAAAATACTAGCCTATATATGGGTAGTTTTTATGTATTTAATAATACCTCGATTATGCTATCAGAATGGCACGCAATATTCACTAACAATAACGTACACGAAAATGTTTACTTCACTGCCCTTAGCGTCTAACATAAGGTAAAAATATATACCTCCACTTTATATTTGATATCTACCACATTTATTTACATTCACCTTTTCAATTAAGTGGTATTATGTGGCACATGGAAAACGGACATCACCCTTGGTAGTTTTAATTTAGTAATCCTACTTAAAATCATGCCTTTGCTGGCAGGATGTAGTGTTTATACTGCACTATGTCTCCTGGTATGGGCTAGAATAAATTTATTACTTTCATTGACCTGTCTCACTAGCCCGCCTGGTGGCCATGATCGTTAAGGCGCTGAAGTCTAAAACGGTCTAACACCGAGGTTAGCCGGTTCGAGTCCCGTTGGTCGAAAAAATTTTCACCATCAGAATGTTGGCCGGCAGGGTAGGGGAGGTGGTGGTATACAATTTCTAATCACTAGATTGCGTGCCAAAAGCCTGGATTAAATTCCAAACCTCTCCGCAGTGCTCATATGGAGTGAGGGCATATGACGCTGTTGATGGTGATTCGTCCGTCGGATGGGGACGTTAAGCCTTGAGCAGACCCCTTGGTGCTATTCGACAGGAGTAGGCTATGTGCCGGCACCGGGTTTCACCCTCTCCCTACTATCATATATCACGTCATTCATTTCATCTCTCATTAACTCCTCTGATGAGGTTGACGTCAGGAAGGGCATCCGGTCATAAAAAACCGCCACGACAAATTCATCTCACCTCATACCCGACCCCGTAGGGAAACGGGACAAGGGTTGGACAAACAACAACATTGACCTGTCTCACTCTCTTCCTTGACTTTGACAATATGAAAGTGACTGAGGTATGAGCGATTCTAGTAATACCGTTCCTTATGCAGCCAGTCCCTGTTATGAATGGTGTGAAAATATCACTCATAGGGTCGGTTGGTGCATGCATTTCAGTGGGCTTGGCAGACTGATATGTAATAGCAACTTCTGGCTCATTGAAGAAAGCAACGGGAAACTACCTCACTCCTCATTTCCCTAGTATGCCTCTTCAGTGACACCTAGACTATCTATGACAGCTGTTGGTGGAGCTGTAGAAGAGCAAACCAGCCTTTGGGCTGAATACCCAACATACATGCATACTTAAAATCACAAAACGTACAGAAGTGAGAGTTCTGCTATCTGAATCCTCTTCACATCACGGTGTACGATCCCGGCTGGTGTCGGGAGCAAAACAGATCTGTAATGATGTACTCTATATCTACCCTGCAAATTTAACTCAGACTTAGGAACTGCCCAATAGAGTTCCTTTTCGCTGATGGATGCCAAATATTGGAACGTCGAAACTGGTGCACTTCCTTACAGAAAAGATGTGCAGACTCAGTGGTGAAGAATCTGTGCATACTTCGACCCGCGCTCAGGCCGTCAGTAATACAATATTTCCTGTCTTACTCTTTAGCGAAGTTTGCATTAATGTTTAGTCGCTCAAAAATGAGCGCATTGTGTTGTATGTTGCTCTTATTTAATATTTAATAGAATTCGTTTTAATTATTAAGAAAATATACTTCACCTCCCATGTAGATACAAAGCCTGTAGATACTAACAACAAACATTATATCTATAGGTTCAATTGTGTCTGAGAAATGTGTACCACGAGGAACTTAAACAAGACCATACAATGTTCTTTTTTTAATTTGAGTTACTGAACATTATACACTTTGCAAATAACCTTGTGAGGTTCAATTGCATTAAGGGCAATTCGTAGCAAATGTTATCTTATTCTATAAACTCCTTCTAAAAGCATAGATATGTACTCAAACTTGTATAGGTTTATAGGTTTTATACGTTTTTTACAGGAGTTATTTTACGTGCCGGAAAATCTACGGACGGGAGGCTTAAGTTTTTGAGTATCTTCAAATACCACTGGGCCGAACCGATATTCAATCTCCGCATATTAAAGAGCAAAATAATATCTATAATATGCCCCCCTTCCCTTAGGTTATGCTTGTACTCTGGGTCTTATTCGGGTTCTATCCCGGTCCGGTAGTATTTGAAGATGTTCAGATACGTCAGTCTCGTGTCGATAGATTACTGGCACACTTTAAATAAATCGTATGGGACAAAATGCCGTCACTTCGATGTCTTCAAAATCCGTAAAAGTAGTTAGGAGGATGTAGAACAAGTAAATTATTATTATTATTATTATTATTATTATTATTATTATTATTATTATTATTATTATTATTATTATTATTATTATTATTATCACCATTTTCGGTCGATCACTCTTTTGTGTCGAGAAGTTTACACAGCTCACCCAAATAGCATAAGTTCAGAAGGTCTGCAACCCAATTGCTGCAACCATGTAAAGATTATTATTGCGCAGCAGACGTCAGTTGAACCGTCTCTCAGATCAGCAGGGCTTAACTTATCCGCTCCAGCAAGCCAGACAGAAGAGAAAGCGGACTGGTTTCAAAAGGACCGACCTCGATAGCTGCAGTCGCTTAAGTGCGGCCAGTATCCAGTAATCGGGAGATAGTGGGTTCGAGCCCCACTGTCGGCAGCCCTGAGGATGGTTTTCCGTGGTTTCCCATTTTCACACCAGGCAAATGCCAGGGCTGTACCTTAATTAAGGCCACGGCCGCTTCCTTCCAGTCCCTAGGCCTTTTCTATCTCATCGTCGCCATAAGACCTTTCTGTGTCGGTGCGACATACAGTAAAAGCAGGTTTCAAAAGGGCTATTTTTCTGATCTCCGCTTCCTACCGCAACGATCGAGTAACGTGTAAAATCTGTACGTCGGAATTCACTTTGAAGACAGAAAAAAACATTTGTGACATAAGAGTTGAAGACAAGAGTGCGCTTCGTTCGCGCACAATCCTGACGCTGTGTGTGTGTTGTGGGCTGCGGCCACCCAGTCCCTGGAGAAACCCCGGGGTTACCGCATACTCTAACCGCTTAAAGCTGTCCAGCCCGGAGCTTTTGTTATAACAGTTTCATCACATTGCTGTTGGACAGTGTCTAATAACGAAACTGTCTTCTCATCTTTAACTGAATTAAAGAAGAGCGTGTATCAGTATTCAGGAGAATAATAACCATTATTTAAAGGTAATAAATTGTTGGTATTGAGCCCCACAAACTACGTTTAAGACTTTCGGAAACGCCGAGATGTCAGAACGTTATTTTCCACAGGAAATCTTTTACGTGCCGGAATACATACAGACGCGAGGTCGAAGGTTTTCGGTACCTTCAAATACCACTGAACTCAGCCAATATCAAACCCGCCAACTGGGACTCAGAAGAGCAGTACTTCTATCATCTGAGTCACTCAATCCGACCTTTATTATTATTATTATTATTATTATTATTATTATTATTATTATTATTATTATTATTATTGTTGTTGTTGTTACGGGGTATCTGTGGAACGCAGAGGTGAAAGAAGGTGCCGGGATGAATGGGTCTAACTACAAAGTCAAAGTTAATTTAAAATTTTAACAAAGGTTATATTTTCAGAAGAAACAACAAAATTATAACAACTTTTCACTTGATGAAATAACAATTTGGAAACAAGACTTAGAAGGATCCAAGATTTCAGAATTTTAACACTCTTGGGCTACAAACCCCTAGTTTTAAAAATTTTTGAGCTCCTAGCTCAACATTACAACACACTAATTTGTTCAAAGGGCAGAAATCCCCTAAAATATGGAGCACTTGGTCCTAATTACAATATCAAGCCTCCTAGAGGCACTTTTACAACACTAGAAAAGAGCTGACCCGCTCTTAGTTTTTCAAGCTAATTCAAGGCAATATCAGAACTTTACAATTACTTGCCATCAAGGCATAACTTACAGAAATGAAACAGGGGTATCTTGTACCCAACCTACTGGGCCTTAGCAGAAAAAGAACAGGTTAAGTAAATGGCCCGAAACATCAGATTGAATGGAGGCGAGTACTTGCACTCCTAGATATGCATTCTAAAACCTAAAAGACACTAGGCCGATGATACAGGGGCTATTCCCAGACTATGGAGGTGACTCGTATCAGAATAATTTAAGACATTACGGAAAGGAAAAAAAAACAGTTACAAAACGTAGTCACCTCAAACCAACATGAAGGGGGGCTCGAGAGGGTAAATCACTCTCTATCCCCGAGTTACAATTGCAGATTTTAGGAAATTTTCACATTAGCCGGCAGAAACTTACATTTCAGAGAAGTAGGTTACATATTAAAGTTTCGGATCTATTCCCCGGGTTAAACTGCGGAGCGAGCAAGAAATAAAGTTAAACGGCCATTACCTTGCTGAAGGACTGCTGCCTGGTGAAAGAGGCACCTCCCGTCTCCTGCTTCACATACGCACACTTAGTTAGATGTTGATCAAGTGGCCAAGAGCCGTGAAAATCCGCAGTTTATAAACTCTCGGCGAAAGTTCGAGACCTTTCATGAATAATCAAGCCACATCCTCTTACTATTATTGGCTAGCGTAAGGTTACACACCAAATCGAAGAAGAAGCCTGTGATAAGCCGAAAATTAATTACAGAAATTAGGGATTGGCTGAATTCAAAAGTGGCGGAAAGAAAAGATCAATATTGCCAACCCAAAAATGAATGAACATAATTTAGTAAAGAACAAACTTATGAATACAAAATTTCTTCGAATAAAGTTCCTTCACTTCGCACCAGGGTGCATGATCATAGTTTTTGTAGTGACATCTGTTGCAGAAAGTCCAAACTTCCTGATAAATGGTAAACAAAACACGTAGAATTTCATACAGTACTGGAAACTTCACAATCACAAAATTAAGGTGGTGACATCTTCTGAGTAAAAGTTTAAGTAGGTCTAGTTTCAAGTTCAGTGCTTCTCCTGTAGAGGAGGTTTTATTGGCGCAAGATATAAATGTGCGGCGTAGAGGTGTACCTCCCGGTACAATTATTATTATTATTATTATTATTATTATTATTATTATTATTATTATTATTATTATTATTATTATTATTATTTTTATTATTATTATTACCGAACAAGTGACCGTGTGGTTAGGGTCGCACAGCTGTGAGCTTGCATTTGGGAGATAGTGGGTTCGAACTCCACAGTCGGCAGTCCTCAAGATTGTTTTCCGCGGTTTCCTATTTTCACACCAGGCAAATGCTGGGACTGTACCTTAATCAAGACCACGGCAACTTCATTCCCACTCCTAGCCCTTTTTCGTCCCATCGTTGCCAAAACTTGGTACACTTACAACTTAGTATCAGGAGACAACCGCGCGGGGTAAGACACTCCAAGTACCGTTACGGCTGGGGGGGGGGGGGTGGCTAGGGGGTGACATACAAAAATATTAGAAAATAGTGTCGAATCCATATTTTTCGTGGTCGCTGTGATGAATAGTGACACTCCGGAATTTCTTGAAGTCGAAGTTCAGCCCCCTTTGGTGTGGGGGCAAGTGGGAGTGATATATAAAAAATAATCCAAAATAGTGTCGAATCCATAGATTTCGGTGTCGCTGAGATGAATTGTGCCACTCCAGAAATTTCTAAAGTCCAACTTCGGCCCCCTTTGGGGTGGGGGCGAGGGGTGAGTGATTTATAAAAATAATCGAAAATATCGAATGCATAATTTTCGGGGTTGGTGAGATGAATAGTGAAAATCCGGATTTTTTTTTTAAGTACAAGTTCTGCTCCCATTGCGGGGAGGGGGGGGGCGTACAAATATTACCTACCATCTGGAAAAAATACTTTTGGGGCAAGTTGCCCCTAGAACCCCTCGGGAAGGGGGTGAAATATAATCTATGTTAATAAATGGAAATCGGTTTGAAACGATCTATATATACTGTACTGTGTATATATATAAATTAAGGTATAAAAATGAAAATACATGTGAATGAATGAGGCAATTCCAGGCATCTTAGAAACTTAAAACTTGATACCGAAGCGGACTTCACTATCCGTAGAATAATAGAAAATTCTCAAAATACCCTGAAGGGGCCAAGCTGGGAGTCTCAAATTCTGGGCTCAGCATAAGATAACCTAAAGGTTTCAGGGCCTTAAAAGTTTCCTGAAAATCCTAATTTTTAACCCCTCCCCTAAATCGAGATGGCGGCACAATGTGCCAGACTAGGTAGAAAATTGAAATTTAGAAAAATTATAGCTTTTAGCCTGTAACCGACGGAAAAATTACGTGATGTTTAAATTTTTCATTTTTATCCCCGAAAAATATCGAAATATGGAGGCAATTTTAATGACGGTTCAGACCTTCCTTTCGAGATATTTGGTGGCTAATCGGTAAGTCGTATTAAAAAA
The DNA here is from genome assembly GCF_040414725.1 of Anabrus simplex. Lineage (NCBI taxonomy): Eukaryota > Metazoa > Arthropoda > Insecta > Orthoptera > Tettigoniidae > Anabrus > Anabrus simplex. The sequence continues at coordinate 469,173,571 of NC_090265.1, read as the reverse complement.
AAAACGGATGGCACAATCAATTTGGAGTGATCTACAACTTTGGTCCTATGATATTTTGTCGTATCTCTATCCCTTAAACCTTAAATTTCGCTCTATTTGTGGATTGTACATAAATTTTGCACATTTACACGTATATTTTATGGTTTGAATCACTTATAGGAAAGGCAGGATCACCAAATTCTGCACGAACATTGGCCCAGCCAGTAGCTATATGCGAGCCAAATTCTATGTGTGTGGCTGTCACATATGTATCCGAAACGTAATGCACTGTGAAGAAACTTTACCCATACTTCACCCTATTCAATGTTTCTAACTCAATCTTACCCATAAATAAATGAGATACGAGAAAATTTAGGCTCAGCCATTTCGATCGCTAAATGTGGCGCCTTATCGTACAGTCCGGTTGTCGATATGATGTACCGTTTACCAGCAATTAAATTTAAATGGAGGTAAATATGCACATACTTTCTTACGTCGAATCATCTTTATTCACTGAAGTCTTTTTGTAGCGGTCTACAAGGGGTGTGTGTGCCATTGTAATTAAAACCTTACACATCGTTAATGACTGATCAGGAGGGCGTCTGCTATTATAATCAGTACTCACCACGTCGACTTTGACTGGCAGGAGGAATGGGGTCCTTCTCCAACTGCTGCATACCATTGTAATTATTATCTCCTTCTCGATTTGACTGGCACGAGGTTAGGGAGCATGGATTTGTTCTCAAAACTCCTTCACGTACTTGTGTTTGTCAGTAGGCAAGGGTACCCACAATTATAAAGAAATTCACCCGTCTAAAATGTGACTGACGTTAGGCATAGTGGCCTGCTATTATAATGGAAACTCACCAACTCGGTGTGACTGGCAGTAAGCTGACTGGCATTAGGAAAACGAGCCTGTGATTATAATGATAAACAACTCAATTTTGAATAGCAGTAGAGTAGATGCCTCCCATTATAATAAAAAATCCTCAACTGTTATCTGTCCGGAAGTAGGAAATGGGGCCTGCCATTGCAACGAAAATTCCCAAATCGATTGTGACCGTGCAGTAGGTAATGGGGCCTGTCATTATGGCGAAAATTCCCATCTCGATTGTGAATGGCAGTAGACAAGTTGACCTGCCGTTATCATCACAACTCCACAACTCGCATTTTATATTGGAAACAATGTATGTGGACCTCCCTATGCTTTCTCAAATAACGCTAAGAGACATGGAATTTTAAAAAATCCTATTCACTGCATGTACAATAATTTACATCGATATCCCTATAAAATGTAGAGTACCGTAGCGAAGCACGGGTTCTACAGCTAGTACTATTTAAAGGGGACTGTATTGCGGAACGTTGACTAATAGACTTTTTTCTTTCCTACAATTGGCTTAAGTCGCACCGAGACAGATAGATCTTTCGGCGACGATGGGATAGGAACGGCCTATGAGTGGGAAGCAAGCGGCCCTGGCCTTAATTAAGGTACAGCCCCGGCATTTCCTTGGTGTGAAAATGGGTAAACAACGGAAGGAACTAATAGACTCTCACGACAGAATAATAATAATATTATTGATGAGTTCTTAATGCTTTAGATACCTCGATACCATCAGTACTCAAGAGATATTGATATTGAACGATAGTAGGCCAACTACAAATGAGCTCGATTCTTTTTCGATACTTTGTAAATAGAATACTAAATTTTTAATTTTGACAGAAGAAGCAGATTTTAAAATGGTTGAAAAGAACTTAATATTTTAACTCAAAAGTTTCAAAATAGCAGGTACAACAAGAAATTGGGTTCATTTATAGCACTAGTTATCCCACAACAAAAGGGACCTTCCTCCGAATTTCTGTAGATGTTCTGGTGCCAGAATGTCTGAAGCACAAATTGCTTTAAAAGTCATGTATCTGGGAACTAAAACTTGACGAATTGTTACTCGTGGAATATATCTTCGAGCGTGATGTTGCATCCTTTTGTAGCATTGTTTATTTTCAATTCGGTCGGCTATGGATAATAATCCACGCTCCGCCTACAAAATGACGTACTTCTGAGTGTAACTAATAACACAGACTTTCAGTAAACATATCTGTGATCTATTTAAACTATCAAATCACAAACGAGAAAGCAACTTATTGTAAAAATATATCGGCACCTTTAATATGAAACCTGATTTTGATTTTAGCTTACTATTTAAACATTTAAGGTCATTTTTTGTTTAAAAGTGTTAGAAGTGTGTGCGATTCGTAATATACAACCTTGGGATAACATGAGTGAAGTGTGGAACTATTCCCAATTGGATCTTGCCGGTGACAACCATGCCATGTGCCGCATTTGTGAACAAGATTTTATCGCGAGGAGGACAACCTCAGAACATTAGCAGCCTAAGAATGTGACGATAGGGCAGGGTATTTTCGGTGATTATTTCGGTAAGTGTACGCGCACTGAAACACGTAATGACCGGGCTACCAAAACAACAACAATGCAGTGGAAAGTTTTCAGCGTAATCGAAGGGCATTCGACCTTTCAGAGGATAAGGTAACGGATGGATCATACATGAAAACAATATGTGCTAATACAATTTGGGAGAAGAATATTAAAGGAATTCTAAAATAAAATTGTACATCCATACAGGCTTACAATTGTTACGTAATTCCCAGTTGAAATCGGATAGGTGGGGTAGAAGTGGGGGGGGGGGGGAGGGGCGAAGCTGCTTTGTCTAAGTCACAAGTATACGTGAAGTCAACTCATATTAATAAGAGCGTCACCGGGCGAGTTGGCCGTGCGCGTAGAGGCGCGCGGCTGTGAGCTTGCATCCGGGAGATAGTAGGTTCGAATCACACTATCGGCAGCCCTGAAAATGGTTTTCCGTGGTTTCTCATTTTCACACCAGGCAAATGCTGGGGCTGTACCTTAATTAAGGGCACGGCCGCTTCCTTTCAACTCCTAAGCCTTTCCTATCCCACCGTCGCCATAAGACCTATCTGTGTCGGTGCGATGTAAAACCACTAGCAAAAAAAAAAAAAAAAAGAGCGTCAACGTCAATCACCCAATAGAACCATGGGCACGCAACTAGCATTAGTCTATTGTTGTGACGTGCCCAGAACTTCGATTTAACATTAATTCGTCTGTCTGTGGTGAATGGACGCCAGTCCAGAGCAAGAGGCTCTGAGACAGAAAAAAGTACAAAGACAGATTCTTGAATTTCCCAGGGGTGGGGTGACGGGACACTGATCATCAAGTATTTTCTTGAGAGAAAACAAGGAGAATTAAGAGAATTAACGCGATATGATTAGATTTAAAAGCAAAATAACAATTTATTGAACTTAAAAACAGAATGATAAAATTGTACCAGGAACTGAAATTTTACGTAAATTAAAGATTTGAAGTTAACCATTAAAAAGGCATAGACCACGCAGTGACTTGTATCAATTTACTGAAATGCTCATCAATTGTACATTCACTCACCTGGGATCCTTCTGTGGTTCTGGATTCCCCGTGGACGTCTGCAGTAGAGTACCAACATGGTACCAACCCTGCCTCATGAGTGAATCAACCTCTTATCTAACCTTCTCACTCCCTGTTACACCAATACTCATAGCTCGAATTTCAGCCCTGATAAAATATAAATCACCATGGATTCGGTATAATGGAGAGAATCCAAGACAGGAATTCTTCCAACTGATCGAAATCACATTAACATAATTATATACAAAATCTAATCACTGTTATATATAGAGAAAGTAAATGTCTTGTAGTAGTGAATGATGTTTCGAGCTTGAAGATTGTTTTGATTGTAGAGACCTCATTGTGTTGGCTGTCATTCTACAACGCTGTTGGGCTATACGCACCTGCCACATATATCATGGGGAGCATTCATCTCACTGTTCATCCGCTCTACCACCCACACACACATGTGTGACGCGCTTCATTAGCATTTCATCAGCATTTCTGTTCTGCAGAGTGCCTAACTTAATCGACCTACAAGCGAAGTACCAATTAGCGTCATTAATAGTACCATTATTACTATACGAGGTAAGGGAATGGAATAACCCTGTGACTCTCCAGTGGAAACCTCCCTTCTTACTTTATGAAGAAGTTTCAATCAGTCATCAATGATCTGCATTTAGGCCTGACACCCAGGTGGCAGATTTCCGATCAGTTGTTTACTAGAGCTTTTGCTTAAACGTTTTCAATTTATTGAATTTAGTTTTCAATTTATTGAACATTCCCCTTTACTTCAGTCCCATACTCCTTGACCTTTAAATACATATTTGCCCCAGTCTGTCCAACTAATATCTTCATATTATGATCTTTCCTAATTTTAAAAACTCCGCTCGTCTACTAATGTCATTCTACACCATATTTCCACTGACAGCTCGAAACATACCACATAATCGAGCATCTCGTCTCTTTACTTCCAAGTCTTCCCAGCCCAAAGTTTGCAACATTTTCGTAATACTACCCATTTGTCGGAAATCACCCAGAACAAATCGTGCCTCTTCCCCTTTAATCTTTTCCAGTTCTCGTATCAAGTATTCCTGGCGAGGGACCTATACACTAGGGCCATTATGTAACTGCGGTCTTACCAGCGACTTATATGACCAGGCGAGTCGGCCGTGCGGTCAAGGGCACGCGGCTTTGAGCTTGCATCCGGGTGATAGTGGGTTCGAATCCCATTGTCGGCAGCCCTGAAGATGGTTTTCCGTGGTTTCCCATGTTTACACCAGGCAAATGCTGGGGCTGTACCTTAATTAAGGCCACGGCCGCTTCCTTCCAATTCCTAGGCTTCTCCTATCCCATCGTCTCCATAAGACCTATCTGTGTCGGTGCGACGTAAAGCAACTAGCAAAAAAAAAAAAAAAAGACTTATATGCCCTCTCCTTTACATCCTTACTACAGCCCCTAAATACCCCCATAACTATATGACGAGATATGTAACCTTTCTTAACAACTTCGTTAATATGCATACCCCCGATGAAGATCATTGCTTATATTAACACCTAGGTATTTAAAGTGTCCCCCATTAGGTACTATCACCCCATCACCAGGTAATTAAAACAGAAAATACTTTTCCTCTTGGTGAAAATCATACCATTGTTCGCTGTCCATCTTACAACAATTTTTTTTTTTTTGCTAGGGGCTTTACGTCGCACCGACGCAGATAGGTCTTATGGCGACGATGGGATAGGAAAGGCCTAGGAGTTGGAAGGAAGCGGCCGTGGCCTTAATTAAGATACAGCCCCAGCATTTGCCTGGTGTGAAAATGGGAAACCACGGAAAACCATTTTCAGGGCTGCCGATAGTGGGATTCGAACCTACTATCTCCCGGATGCAAGCTTACAGCCGCGCGCCTCTACGCGCACGGCCAACTCGCCTGGTACAACATTTTCTAGTTCTCCCCGCAGTCGCTCATAGTCCTCAGAATGAGACCTCCGACGAAGCCCGGTGTCGGAACCCCATCTCCCTTGCTAGACTAATACGGCGCTAGCTAAGTCAATAGAACATACGGGTCGTAGACTGTCCTTACTGGGCAATAATATAATAATCTACAGTAGGGGGATCTTAATAATAATGAGAGGAATACTATCAAACTAAGCAATGAGGAGGATGAATTATATTTTTTACAATGACAGTAGCCTTATCTGTGATTCCAGATCTTTACTCATATAATTTATATATAGGCCTATAAGAAAACTTAAAGTTCCAATAATAATACTGCTCTGCAGGACTCCCTTCCCCCTAATCAGTATAGAATCAGATAACACTTCACCCACCCTAATTCTCTGAGTTCTAATTTCTAAAAATTGAGCCACCTATTCAATCACACTTTGGTCTAGTCCAACAACCCTCATTTTCGTCAGTAATATCCCATGATCTACCCCACCAAAGCCTTGGACAGGTCAGTAACGATACAGTCCAACTGATTTCCAGAATCTAAAATATGTGCTATATCTTGCTGGAATCCTGGAAGATGACCTTCACTGGAATAACCTGTCCTAAACTCGAGCAACTTTCTATCAAACCAGTTAGTAAGTTTGCAAAAGTGTGTAATGTAATCAGAAAGGCTGATTTCACAGAAATTACAAACAAGTCACGTCAAGTTGACTGGCTCCCGCTTTATTTTGTCACCCTTTTCCTTGTACACTGGGGCTACTATTTCAACTCTTCGTTCATTTTGCATCGCTCGTTCATCCAAACAGTAACCAAACAGGTATTTCAAATGGCACTATATCCCAACCCATAGCCTTTATTTTATCCCCAGAAATGTTTTCAATCCCAGCTGGCTTTCTAGCTTTCAAGTTTTGTTTCTTTCCGTAAATGTCTTTATTATCATATGTAAAGTAAATGCTGAAGTTATAGTTTAAAACGTCTCTGAATGTCACAGTTATCAGAGTAGAATGAACTGTTGTTGTACAAATACAACAATGAATGGGTGTGGGCTTGGTAGGATGACCGCTTCAGTCAGATGATGTTCTAACACATTTATAGTGAGTTGGAAAGGTTCAGGAACCACTCTTATACAGTGATAGGGTAAGTATCTCCCAATAGTGAACGTTTTCGTTGATATCGTTATGATAGCCACAGAACCTCCAGATCGGATCATTTCAAAATATCCTACATTTCGTTGCTAAGTATTCGAACCGCAGCAGGATTGGTCAGAAGCCAGTGACTATGTCTCTTGGCCTTCACGTATCCCTGCCTCGAAATTCATACAAGGGTACTAATACTGATCTGAGGGCTGGAAAGTATTTCACCCAGATTTTAAAGTTGACTGAGGAGCTGTCTGATTTTAGGATCAGCGAACTCGATCAGAAAAGCCGAGCAATACGCCCGAGGAATCCCCCATGTGGGTGGGGGTAGTAAAATACATCCCGGTATCCCCTGCCTGTCGTAAAAGGTGACTATGTGGGTTGGAAACGACGAATTCCCTAGCTGAATTTGTCATTGTTGCCATTTACATGTGTCAGGCTCCTCACTTTGATCTATCCTATCCGACCAGGTCACAGCAGTCGATATTTGAACGGTATAACATAAACTTCGTACTCTACATACGTTATTCTTATTTGCATGTTAAACATCTTACATGGCGCAAACAGCGTTACCCGACAGCATTAACTCAGCTGTGCCACGGCCGACTGGATCCCTCGCTGCGCTCCGTGGCTGTGCGAAGTGTTTACAAGACTCCCATTTTCGCTGCTAGATAACACCACAACAGGAGCGTCAAAATTGATATTCAAGAGTTCGTAAATGAATGATAGTGGTCATGGTTTTACGTAGTTCTGAAGACCACTATTATAAGGACGGAGTATTTTGTGAAACAAATACAGCAGTGAAGGGATATGGGTCTACCAAGATTACATGCTGCCCAGTCACATGAAATATATAATTACGATGAGTATCATATTAATAATAATAATAATAATTTATTATTATTATTATTATTATTATTATTATTATTATTATTATCATTATTATTATTATTATTATTATTATGTCCGCTCTGTGGTGTAATGATTAACGTCATTAGCTGCTAACCACGGAGGCCACGGTTCGATTCCCGGCTCTGCCACAAAATTTCAAATGAAAAGGGGTACGAGGACTGGAACGGCGTCCTCTCAGCCTCGGGAAGTCTACCAAGTAAAGGGTTTTCGATTCCCATCTCAGCCACCCCCGAAGTGGTTTTCCGTTGTTTCCCACTTGTTCTCCAGGCAAATGCCGGGATGGTACCTAACTTAAGGCCATGGCTGCTTCCTTCCCTCTTCCTTGTATATCCCTTACAATCTTCCCCTTCCCCCCACAAATACCCAGTTCAGCATATCAGGCGAGGTCGCCTGGGCGAGGTACTGGTCCTCTTCTCCTTTTAATCCTCGATCCAAAGTCTCACGCTCCAGGACACTGTCCTTGAGACAGCAGAGGTGGGGTACCTTACTGTGTCCAACGGGTGAACCAACCCTAGAAGGTAAACTGATTAAGAAAGAAAGGAAGAAAGATAATAATAATATATTTTGGGAGGCTAAGAAGTCGAAAATTATCAAGCTAACGAACAAGTTCAAACATGCTCATTGAATAGGCATGCCGAAGAAAGGAAAAATTGTTATCATCATCAGCAGCAGGATATAATCTGTAGGCTATTTGACTAGACAACAGTGTCTTGACAAGCCCAACAACGTGAACGAGCTGTATGGGCTACAGGTTTATTTGATAAGTTTTAAAATATGGACTAAACATTATTCCGCACCAACTCTGTGGTGATAAAGTAGTCTGACTCTAACTTCGAATCCTCGCGACACCCCTCGATGGGATTTTATTTCTAGATTGAGCACTGTAACGGTGTTCACTTAGACTCATACCAGATTCAGCGGACGTGGTTGAGAATGTTGCCACAAGGCACTCTAATATATGCAGACCATCTGGATGGGCAGAGTCGTCTTGGTAGTCTCATGCCCTTGTAGTTGTTATATACGTCACCACAAATTTTGGTTTAGTTTAAACATAAAGGGGAATCTATCCACGCTTGAACACTCTGAGGTGCTGGAAAACGAATCTAAAGTTGCTATAATTGTCTTATACATAGGACATCGTGAAACCAGCTCTGTGTATGTACTAAATTCTTCATCTTCTTGTGGTGCTGTCTCTCTAAAATAGACTGACGACCATAATGGAGTAATTTTTCGTATTTTGTGTTTCCTGTATGAGAGTTGCCGTGCGCGGATGTCGCACCACTGTCGGAGGTTCCGTATCCGCATCTTCTCCGCCCTCGTCTGTTTCCTACATTTGTCATTTCGGAAGATTTGACTTACTACAGTGAAATACTGCATTGTGTTGTTGTGACGTCCACAGAGGTGGCTAATTCCCTTTTGGCCTTTGACAGAGAGTTCCATCGGTTTTACGTCGCACCGACACAGACAAGCTCTATAGTAACCCTACGTGCGATAGGACAGGGCTAAGACAGGGAAGGAAGCGACCGTGGCCTTAATTAAGCTACAGCCTTCGTGTGAAAATGAGAAAACACTCTTCGGAGCTGTTAACGGTGGGATTTGGACCTCCCATCTCCAAGCTCACACTTACGTGACAAGAGCCGCGCACCTAACTCGGTTGGTAGATCGGGAAGGAACCAACCTATATCTGTAATGTAACATCTCAGCATTCACCTGAAAATGAAGTGTAAAACTGTGAAACGCTTTTCTCGGATGATTTTTATATATTTTTACTATTTGCTTAACGCCGCACCGACACGGATAGATCTTATGGCGACGATGGGACAGGAAAGGCCTAGGGGTGGGTAGGAAGCAGCCGTAGCCTTATTTAATGTACAGCCCCCCAGCATTTACCTGGTTTGAAAATGGAAAACCATTTCAGGGCTACCGACAATGGGGTTCGAACCCACTATCTCCCGATATGAATATGTCAGACACACATTATATAACATTTCTCGATGCGAATCTTGTTCCTAGCATGAATTATATAGTTTGGCTTTGCTGTGTAAACAACAACAGTAAGAGTACTTAAAGTGTACGCCAGATGTCGCACAGCGATGCATAAGCGATTCTTAGTTTGTGTTTCAAAGGTTGCCAGTACGAATCTCAAATATAACCGAGGTCGACCGATTCAGCACATGGGTGTAAATCTATCAGTAAAAGGTGCGCGTACAATACTGCTGCTGTCACAAAAGAAGATATGCTCCTTTGCAATATATTAAATGTATCACTAGCTACGTGTCGATCACTGTTCAGGATAGATGTCCAAGCTGACCTCTACGATAGGCAATATAATTAATCATCATTAACAGCTCCACTATGTGCCAAGTTTGCACACGGTCAATAGCGAGGGTTGGTAGCCAAATAGTCCAGTGATTAAGAATTCAGTACGTGCTAATTCAGATCTTGATATTCTATTAGTATTACAGTACTTGAATACCTACCAAATTAAATACGACCGGGCAAGTTGGCCGTGCGGTTAGGGGCGCGCAACTGTAAGCTCGCATCTGGGAGATAGTGGGTTCGAACCCCACTGTCGGCAGCCCTAAGGTTGGTTTTCCATTTTCAAACCAGGAAAATGCTGAGGCTGTAACCAAATTAAGGCTACGGCCGCTTCCTTCCCACTCCATGAGGCCTTTCCTATCCCATTGTCGCCATGAGACCTATCTGTGTGAGTGCGACGTAAAGCAAAATTGTAAAAAAAAAAAAATAATAAATACATTAAGATACGGTAGGCCCTAACGCAATTCAAGTCCTTTTCACTGAGAACTAACTCAGTCCATATGCTCCTCTCACTACCCTATCCCCCTGTGTATAGGGGCGGTAAAATCATCCACGGTATACCCTGGCTGTCGTAAGAGGTCACTGAAAGGAGGGCAAGGGCTCTATGAGCATGGCACTTCTTCAACTTGTGCTTTTTTCTTTGCTATTTGCTTTACGTCGCACCGACACAGATAGGTCTTATGGCGACGATGGGACAGGAAAGGCCTAGGAACGGGAAGGAAGCAAGCGTGGCCTTAATTAAGGTACAGCCCCAGCATTTGCCTGATGTGAAAATGGGAAACCATGGAAAACCATCTTCAGGGCTGCCGACAGTGGGGTTCGAACCCACTGTCTCCCGGATGCGAGCTCACAGCTGCGCGCCCCTAACCGCGCGGCCAACTCGCCTGATGAACAACCCACTTGTACTAAGCTCCTCACTTTCCTCTCTTTCCTATCCGAAGTCCCTTGGTCAGCTCTTGTTTTCTTCTGACCCCGACGGTATTAGGTTTATGAGACCTAGGTCCCTTTGAGGTCCTTCATTTTCTTTTGCGGATACCTGTCAGACCTTTTCCATTTTCTTTCTGATTAGTGTACTCCCTCTTAACACAAAAACCGCCACTACCTCTCACAACCATACGTACCTTTGAACGATGATGAGGAGGTATTTGATATAATCCCTGATGAAGTGTACGGTCTGGCTACTTACTCCACACTGAGGTTATATTCCTACGGGAATGACCCACAAGACTGGGCGAGTTGGCTGTGAGGTTAGGGGCGCGCAGCTGTGAGCTTGCATCTGGGGGATAGTAGGTTCGAATCCCACTGGCTGCGGCCCTGAAGATGGATTTCCGTTGTTTCCCATTTTTACACCAGGCAAATGCTGGGGCTGTGCATTAATTACGGCTACGGCAGCTTCCTTCCAACTCCTAGGCCTTTCTTATCCCAATCCCAACGTCGCCATAAGACCTATCTGTGTCGGTGCGACGTAAAGCCACTAGAAAAAAAAGAAGAAGACCCGCAAGAGAGTGCCGCGCCGTCGAGCACTGCTATTCCAAATTTCACTCGAAGTGTGGAACGTGAACGAACGCGTACTCTCTGGTCAACAGCGCAGCAACAACGTAGTCGAAAGGTGGGAAGCAACGTTTCAAAAATGAATCAATATGCACTATGTGAAATGTGGGTGACATACGAAAAGATGAAGGGAAAATCAGGCCAACATTTTGAAAGTGAAAGAAGAGCATACACACTTTAATAATTATGTTAAATCGAAACCAAATTGACATCATAATTCTAAATTATTAAAACTGACGAACGAAGGTGAGTCACATTTCGAAGACGAAGTTCATCATCATCATCATCTGTTTACCCTCCAGGTAAGGATTTCCCTCGGACTTAGCGAGGGATCCCACCTCTACCGCCTCAAGGGCAGTGTCCTGGAGCTTCAGACTCTTGGTCGGGGGATACAACTGGGGAGTATGACCAGTACCTCGCCCAGGCGGCCTGACCTGCTATGGTGAACAGGGGCCTTGTGGAGGGATGGGAAGTTTGGAAGGGATAGGCAAGGAAGAGGGAAGGAAGCGGCCGTGGCCTTAAGTTACGTACCATCCCGGCATTCGCCTGGAGGAGAAGTGGGAAACCACGGAAAACCACTTCCAGGATGGCTGAGGTAGGAATCGAACCCACCTCTACTCAGTTGACCTCCCGAGGCTGAGTGGACCCCGTTCCAGCCCTCGTACCACTTTTCAAATTTCGTGGCAGAGCCGGGAATCGAACCCGGGCCTCCGGGGGTGGCAGCTAATCACGCTAATCACTACACCACGGAGGCGGACGAAGACCAAGTTACAGTTTAAATTTATTTTCCACTCACTGTAAAACCAATTTGTTTAGTTACTAATTTTTCAGAGTTCTGTGTCACGTTTCAGTTTAGTTTTATATGACGTTAGTTTTCTCCTGAAGAGCATTTTAAGTGATAATGCAAAACTTCAGAATTAGCTTTAAAATATTTTTTAGTTCATTATTGTTATTGGATGTAATTTAGTTCGAAATGTGCTAAGTGCCGATATGGACAAACAGTTTTATGGCCAAAAGTCCATGATTCAGAAGACTGATAATCGCCTCGGAGCGTGGTTTATCATGGCAGTCAATGAGATGAAGCCATGCGCTTATGAATACATAAGATTTAATTAAATATTAGAGAAAACAATTTCTGAAGACCAAGTTACAGTTGAAATTCATTTTCCACTCACTGTAAAACCAATTTGTTTAGTTACTAATTCTTCAGTCCGCCTCTGTGGTGTAGTGGTTAGTGTGATTAGCTGCCACCCCCGGAGGCCCGGGTTCGATTCCCGGCTCTGCCACGAAATTTGAAAAGTGGTACGAGGGCTGGAACGGGGTCCACTCAGCCTCGGGAGGTCAGCTGAGTACAGGTGGGTTCGATTCCCACCTTAGCCATTCTGGAAGTGGTTTTCCGTGGTTTCCCACTTCTCCTCCATGCAAATGCCGGGAAGGTACCTAAGGCCACGGTCGCTTCCTTCCGTCTTCCTTAGCTATCCCTTCCAATCTTCCCATCCCCCACCAAGGCCCCTGTTCAGCATAGCAGGTGATATCGCCTGGGCGAGGTACTGGTCATCTTCCCCAGTTGTATCCTTCGACCCAGACTCTGAAGCTCCAGGACACTGCCCTTGAGGTGATAGAGGTGGGATCCCTCGCTGAGTCTGAGGGAAAAATCGACCCTGGAGTGTAAACATATTACGATACGATACGATACTAATTCTTCAGAGTTCTGTGACACGTTTCAGTTTAATTTTATATGACGTTAGTTTTCTCCAGAAGAGCATTTTTAAGTGATAATGCAAAACTTCAGAATTAGCTTTAAAATATTTTTTAGGTGACCTCGGCCCTCTAGAAGGAATAGTCGCTGTTTCTATACTTTGGCCTTTTGTGATGTGTAACAGCATCTCAAAAGCAAAGTAGTTTAAATCTACAAGTATATAATTTATTTCTTAGTTGCAGCGTAACTGCTACATGAACTGGGCGCCATGTGACATTGTCTGCGTTTTTAGAGCTATATAAATTTCTTTTGAACTCCGTGAGGTGCAGAAGAGGGCTGAGGCAGGAGAGAAAACGCTAAGATGAACGAGGCTGGCGAGAATTAACGACTTCCCAACGGAGCGCTAGTAACACCACGCTTGAACGTGAGACATGCTTCCTCAGGTAACTCCAATATTTATTATACATTAATGATAGATAATACTTGTGTCACCCTGAAACTAGATACTTCTCTATATTCTAGGCTTCATCTCATCAATTTGAGAATATTATTAACATCCTTCAAGCTTCTGGTTTTGGGTTCCTTCCAATTTATTGCGTTTTCCGGAAACTTCTGAGCGTTGTATTACATTAACATGAAGCAAACTAGAGACTTAAGAGGAGCTGGACTAGCTTTCAATGTCATCAGCTTAGAGGCTGGAAAGATCCTCATATAGCACGGTCAAATGTTAGGCTTCTACAGGGAAACCACAGATGCCGATGAAGGCACTATAATGAGGCGTAAAAGGCATGATGAGGAGCGAGGTAGTTAGTCATTCCTCATTGAGCCAGAAAGTACTATTGCAGCACGACCGGCCTTGTAAGCAGCGCCTTTCATAACACGCAGACGCACTAGTCGTGCTCCGAATGTTAATTACTCAACACCTCAGTAGCTTCCATAAACGAGATGGGGACTTCAGTAGACGCAACATTTTGCTTTTGTCTGTGCCAAGGGTCAGATGTAAAAATACTTCTTGCATAAAAAAATACAGCAACGGGCTACATTATCACTGTTAAAATACTGAATGTATATCCCTACTTCTGCTTCTCCTTCTTCTAACGCTTTCCACGCTGTGGGGTTTATGGTGCTAAGTCGCACAAGTGGATTTGGTCATGTTTTACAGCCGGATGCCCTTCATGACGCCAACATTATATGGAGGGATGTATGAGTAATCACTATTGTGCGTTTCTGCGGTGGTTGGTAGTGTGGTGTGTTGTCTGTATATGGAGACGAGAGTGTTGGAACAAACACAAACACCCCGTCCCCGAGCCAGTAGAATTAATCATACCAAATCAAACCAAACCCCATGGCACTACGGCTCCTGAAGGGCCTTGGCCTACCAAGCGACCGCTGCTCACCCCGATGGCATACAGATTGTGAGGTGCCGTGTGGTGAGCACGATGAAACTTCTCGGCCGTTATTCTTGGCTTTCTAGACCGGGGTCGCTATCTCACCGTCAGATAGCTCCTCAATTCTAATCACGTAGGCTGAGTGGAGCTCGAACCAGCCTCAGGTCGAGGTAAAAATCCCTGACCTGGCCAGGAATCGAACCCGGGGCCTCCGGGTAAGAGGCAGGCACGCTACCCCTACACCATAAGCGATTAAAATCCCAGCCGGCCGGAAACCCTCTGAACCGAAGGCCTCAACTCTGACCACTGTCTGGACAGAGAATGACCCAAAAGGTACACATGATCCTTTGGGGACAGAGGTAATATAATACTCCACAACAAATCTTTTCCCATAAGGCAAACAGCGTTGTAAGGGACAATGAGCGCTGAGGTTTTGGGGGTATGTGACAATGTAATCGAGACCAGTGGCAAACAAAATAATGTCCCCGGTGAATTGTTGATTGAACTCCTTCGAAAATGCTGGAAGCTGTCTAACAATAAATAGATGCCCGGAATGATCCGGAGGTGGAAACCACGAAATTCCTTATCTAGATTCTTTCGTTGGGCTATAAGAAGGGCGAAGTCGGGGAGCGCCAATATTAGTCTTGAGTTAGTTGTGAGGGAGCACAAGGCAGTCAAGAGACACTGCGCGAGTTATGAGCTAGTGAATCGGAAGTGGTCAGCGAGGAGTAAGACAGTCGGGCAAATACGTGGATTTCAATGGTGTGTAAAGTTTTAGTTATGGAGTGAACTGTTCTGTGAGTGACCCTGTTAGAGAGCAGGAGTTCGATGAGGGATGAGCTGTATGGTGTGCCAAGTCTTTTTTGTTTCGGTTTTTAGCTAGTGGCTTTACGTCGCACCGACACAGATAAGTCTTATGGCGACGACGGGATAGGAAAGGCCTAGGAGTTGGAAGGAAGCGGCCGTGGTCTGAATTAAGGTACAGTCCCAGAATTTGTCTGGTGTGAGAATGGGAGATCACGGGAAACCATCTTCAGGGCTGCCGACAGTGGGATTCGAACCCACTATCTCACAGATGCAACCTCTCAGCTGCGCGCCCCTAACCGCACAGCCAACTCGCCCGGTCCAAGTTTGTTAGTAGAAGCTGTGTGAAGTGGAATATCCGAACTCGAGTGCACTTGTAAATATTAAAGAAATTCAGTCGAGAGTAGGGCACAATACCCCTCTTAGCAGTAATTATCTTTCTTAATCCGTTTACCCTCCAGGGTAGGTTTTTTCCCGAGACTCAGCGAAGGATCCCATCCCATCTCTACCACTTCAAGGGCAATGTCCTGGGGCATGAAACTTTGGGTCGAGGATACAACTAGGAAGGAGAACCTGTACCTCACCCAGGTGGTCTCACCTGCTATGCTAAACAGGGGCCTTGTGGGGGGATGGGGAGATTGGAAGAGATAAACAAGGAAGAGGGAAGGAAGCGGCCGTGGCCTTAAAATAGGTACCATCGCGGCATTTGCCTGGAGGAGAAGTCGGAAACCAAGGGAAACCACTTTGAGGATGGCTGAGGTGGGAATCGAACCCCCTCTACTCAGTTTACCTCCCGAGAGTGAGTGCACCCCGTTCCAGCCCTCGTAGCACTTTTCAAATTTCGTGGCAGAGCCGGTGGGTGGCAGCTAATCACACTGACCACTACACCACAGAGGCGGACAGCAATCATTTTACTGTAGTTTAAAGACGCTGACAGTCTACCAAAATGCAGTGTATTAAGGAGTCAAGATAACATACTTACATTTTTAAAGTAAATATCGTACAACAACATGAAAATTACCGCGACTAATCTAAGGTGACATGCCATCGTGAACCGGGAGATATATTATTATTATTATTATTATTATTATTATTATTATTATTATTATTATTATTATTATTATTATTATTATTATTATTATTATTATTATTATTATTATTATTATTATTATTATTATTATTATAAAAAGCTATGAATTTACTGGGCATTAGTGTTAAGTTACGTAAGTCGTGTCGTAACTTACGCTATATTACATACATTTCTAAGGAGAGACATTTTTCTTTTCGTGATTTACCAAACGACCTACATAGTAGAATGCGCCGTACCTGAAGATAGTTTAGATGGAATCTGAACACAGGCATATGACTTTTCATTTTCATTGGTCGTTGTCTTCTACGATGGATTTCAGTGACAATGTTTAGCACTGCTTAGCATTAATTTGATTTCCTGAAGCATAAATTTGGATATTGAATGTAATGGGATAGACATCATCCCACAGCAGTCTGAGAGAAATCGAAAACTTGATCACCTAGCATATTACTTTCAACATCGATTGATATTTTCTGGTTGAGATCTGCAGCAACAACATATAACCTTCTTCTTCGTCTTCTTCTTCTTAATCTGTTTATCCTCCAGGGTCGGTTTTTCCCTCGGACTCAGCGAGGGATCCCACCTCTACCGCCTCAAGGGCAGTGTCCTGGAGCTTCAGACTTTGGATCGAGGGATACAACTTGGGAGGATTATCAGTACCTCGCCCAGGCGGCCTCATCTGCTATGCTGTACAGGGGCCTTGTGGAGGGATGGTAAGATTGGATGTGACAGACAAGGAAAAGGGAAGGGAACGGCCGTGGTCTTAAGTTAGGTAGCATCCCGGCATTTGCCTGGAGGAGAAGTGAAAAACCACGGGAAACCACTTCGAGGATGACTGTGGTGGGAATCGAACCCACCTGTACTCAGTTTACCTCCCGAGAGTGAGTGCACCCCGTTCCAGCCCTCGTAGCACTTTTCAAATTTCGTGGCAAAAAAAAAAAAAAAACCAGTAGTGGAAGCCCTTACCTTCCACCACTCCCAGGGCCTTCATGGCTTGTACGGAGATGACTTTGCTTTTATTTTTTAAGAATTTGCTTTACGTCGCAGCGACACAGATAGGCGTTATGGCGACGATGGGATAGGAAACGCCTAGGAGTGGGAAGGAAGCGGCCGTGGCCTTGATTAAGGTAGAGCCCCAGCATTTGACTGGTGTGAAAATGGAAAAACCATGGAAAAAATTAATTAAATTATCACCACATAAGGTCATTAACACCACTACGCGTATGTTTTGAAATTGTATATGGTAAACTAAGTTAAACCCGTTACTCGTATGACACCTTCATTCAGCATTTCTTACAAGGCAGCTCCTCATTTCACCTCACGATCCTGAATGATTTCCACTCTAACCACCTGTCCAGTGCTGAAATCCTTGGGCGGGCCGTTCGGATAGGGGCGCGCAGCTGTAAACTTGTACCCAGGAAATAGTGGGTTCGAACCTCACTGTCGGCAGCCCTGAAGATGGTTTTCCATGTTTTCCCCATTTTCGCACCAGGAAAATGCTGGGGTTGTACCTTGATTAAGAAAAAACCAAACCAAAACTCATGGCACTACAACCCTTGAAAGGCCTTGGGCTACCAAGCGACCGCTGCTCAGTCCGAAGGCCTGCAGATTACGAGGTGTCGTGTGGTCAGCACGACGAATTCTCTCGGGCGTTATTCTTGGCTTTCTAGATCGGGTAAAGGGGACTGAGCCACGGCACGTGGTGTTCCCAAGCGGCCACCCATCCAATTACTGCTTAACTGCGGTGATCGGACGAGAACCGGTGTATTCTACATGGTATGGCCGTTGGCACCTTAATTGAAGCCACGGACAATTCCTTCCCACTTCTAGGCCTGTCCTATACCTTCGCAAAAAGACCTATCTGCGACGGTGCGGCGTAAATCCAACTGTAAATAATAATAATAATAATAATAATAATAATAATAATAATAATAATAAAACAAATAATAATTTCGTGTGGCTATTGCTAGCGTGGCGCAGCCCATGTAAGATAGGACCACCGGGCCCCGCGAGTGGCGCCTCCCATGTGTAGGGAAACTGCGTGGTAATTTTGAGTGGTGTGTTGGGGAAAGCACAAACACCCAGACCCGGAGCCAAAGGAATTAATCATTTAATATTAAAATCCCACAACCTGGCCGGGAATCGAGCCCAGGTTCAGAGGACGAAAAGCCAAGACGCTGACCACTTAGCCACACCACTTTATCAAACTCCAATGTCAACATAGTGCCCGTGGCTCAGGATCACCCACCCTTAATTGGCTTCTCATTCTTGTCGTCAGTATAAAGAGACAGGTTAATACCTCATGCTAATCGACGTTGTCAAAGTTCATTGACTCGGTGTGCCACCAACTTCTAAATTTTCCTCGCATTCTAGACGTTTTTTATTGATGCTATCGTCATAATGTTCTCTTCTCCGGAAGAAACTTCATTAAGGGAAGAAACACGGTTTCTTTGTGTCGTTCAAAGTTGATTTATGACCATAGTTCTTTGTACAGTCTCTTCGAAGAATTTTCTTAATTATTCCTTGTTACGTTCTCTTCAACGTAATGAACCTGATATGAAAATTGTTACAGGAAACTTATAAGGCTGCTTCTTAATCACTATTCCTTCGATAGTAGTACCCGTCAAATATCTGATTGCTAGTAACAATCAACTGGCAAACCATAAAATGCGTGTGCTCTGACAGTGTAATAAAAGCTACCCTATGACTCCGGTTTAATTATTCAATTAAACTATTTTATTTTATCCTTGTTGCGTAACAACCTTGATTCTTTTTTTTTTTGCTAGTTGTTTTACGTCGCACCGACACAGATAGGTATTACGGCGACGATGGGACAGGAAAGGGCTAGGAGTGGGAAGGAAGCGACCGTGGCCTGAATTAAAGTACAGCCCCAGCATTTGCCTGGTGTGAAAATGGGAAACCACGGAAAACCATTTTCAGGGCTGCCGACAGTGGGGTTCGAACCTACTATCTCCCGAATACTGGATACTGGCCGCACTTAAGCGACTGCAGCTATCGAGCTCGGTCAACCTTGATTCAAACTGCATAAGCAGTTAAGATACATATAAGATCTATCCATTTGCGTGTGTGTATTTATTTTAAGACTATTCTGTGTATGTATTTTAACACCATTCAGATCGTTCAAATGGTACACAAGCATCAGTATGTTATCGGAAATGTTTATAAATAGTAATGAATATGAAAACAATACAGTACTTGTAACTACTCCTTGTCCGCCTCCGTAGCGTAACGGTTAGCATTATTAGCTGCCGTCCTCGGTGGTCCGAGCTCGATTTCCGTTACTGTCAGAAATTTCAGAATGGCAGGAGAGCTGGTATGTGGTTGAAATGGTACATGCAGCTCACTTCCATTGGGGGGAGGGGGTGTGCCTGAAGAGAGCTGCACCACCTCAAGATGAGGACAAGTGTTTAGTTTGTCTACCTCCGTAACGTAACAACAAGTGTTATACTTATTAGCCTGGGTTCGATTCCCGCTACTGCCAGAAATTTTAGAATGGCAGAAAGGCTGGTATGCGGTTAAAATGGTACATGAAACTCACCTTCATCGGGAGTGTGCCAGAAAAGGGCTGCACCACCTCGGGACGAGGACACGAGTTTTCTTACTACGCCTTACACAGTCTCAAACCTATGTAGACTGAGAACATAATTATTGTATTTCCTAGACCTTTTTAGTCTGACCAAGCGAAGTGGCCGCGCGTGTTAACGCGCTATAGCTATGGAGCTAAGCTCTGCTTTCGGAAGATGAGTGTTCCAGTCCCACCTTCGGCTGCCTGAGAATATTTTTCTGTGTTTTCCCCATTTCCAGTTCCAGGCAAATTCCGGGACAGTTCCTATTCATAGGCCACAGATGGTTCCTTCTACTTCCTTACAAATTTTTACTCACTATCGTTCTTTTCATCTTCATTAGCTGGGGCTCAAAAAAAAAAAAAATACAAGACTAAACATGCCGTATCATTTTATCTCACCTCATCACTGACCCCGTACCAGGAAACGGGTAGACATACACTCATTCTGAGTCCGAACGGACTATTGAAACCGAAATGGGTTTGGACGAAGCAATGTTGGAAACGAACTAAGTTTTTACTCTCCGGGTGATAATCAGTCAAGTACGAGATCAGCCCTGCTTATGTCCGGCTCCACGGCTTGGTCTTCAGTGTCTTGGTCTTCAGACCTCGGGACCCTGTGTCTGATTTCCGGATGGGTCACTGGATTTTGAGATGCTTTCTGCAACTCACTGCAATACACAACACCAACACGCAGTTTCCCATACACGACGTATGTTCCCACCGTTATTGGAAAGTACCATACAGGGGCTGCATCTGGCTATAATAGCCACACGATAGGAAAAAGCCCAGCTTGTAGCAATACATATAGTCGGATACTGGGGCTCAAATTGCAAGTGAATATTTGTTATTTTGAAATAGGAGGTCTCAAGAAAAACAATTACTCACCTTCTTTGCTTTCTTAAAAAAATTATATTTGTTCATGGCATAGATCTGTAGATGGTCTGTAGATCTTTTGCCACTATTTTCACCATATGATAGGAACCTGCGTGTAAGTGGAATTGCGGAAGTGTACAGTGTTGAATGTGAGGAAAGGAACGTTAAGGACGACACAAACACCCAGTCCCCAGGCCAGGGATATTAATAATTTAGTGATGCCAAGGCTATTTATGACAGCTGTTGGTGGAGCTGCAGAGGATCGAACCAGCCTTCGGGCTGAATACCCAACATACATACAATTAAAAACCCATGACCCGGCCGGAATCGAACCCGGGGCCACCGGGTGACAGACGGACGCGTAGCCCCCTATACCGCGGGACCAGACCATCCTTTGCTTAAAACAACATCTCCGTGCAAACATCTAGACCTGGGATGAAATGATGAAGGAATATCAAAACATTCCGACTCACGAGAGAGTCGAGTCCGCCTCTGTGGTGTAGTGGTTAGTGTGATTAGCTGCCACCCCCGAAGGCCCTTGTTCGATTCCAGGCTCTGTCACGAAATTTGAAAAGTGGTACGAGGGCTGGAATGGGGTTCACTCAACCTCGGGAGGTCAACTGAGTAGAGGTTGGTTCGATTCCCATCTCAGCCAATTTGGAAGTGGTTTTCCGTGGTTTCCCACTTCTCCTCCAGACAAATGTCGGGATGGTACCTAATTTAAGGCCACGGCCGCTTCCATCCCTCTTCCGTCTATCCCTTCCAATCTTCGCACCCCCCGCAAGGCCCCTGTTCAGCATAGCAGGTGAGGCCGCCTGGGCGAGGTACTGGACATCCTCCCCAGTTGTATCCCCGACCAGAGTCTGAAGCTCCAGGACACTGCCTTTGAGGTGGAATAGGTGGGATCCCTCGCTGAGTCTGAGGGAAAAGCCGACCCTGGAGGGTAAACAGAAGAAGAAACAAAAGGCGCATACGTACAGGATTTAGAATTACATTCCTATACAAATGGTCTTACTTTTTCTTCGTAACTTTAATGATTTACCTGAAAATTGCGTCAAATGAGCATTTCGAGAATGGGACTGAGGGTGATCACTCGTCCAGCACGCTGTTAGAAAATCTGCAGGTAAAATGCATAGAATACTTTTTCGGAAAGCTTCATGATGTTCTGAAAATTAACTACACAGTAAGTAACAGAATCTAATAACCATCAGTAATGTTTGCTACGTCCTGCTCCTTGGCTTAATGGTCATTGCTCTAGTCTTCAGTTCGAGAGTTCCTGGTTCGATTCTCGGCCCGTCGATTATTTTAACTGCGTGCAGTTAGTTCCTCTTCAGTGTCTGGATGTTTATGTTCGTTGTAATGCCCTTCTATTCGTCTCCATACAACACAGCACATTACTAAACACCACGGAAATGCGCAGTAGTGAATGCATCCCTCCACATACGGTTGGCGCCAGGAAGAGCCGTAAATCTAAGCCAAATCCATGTTATTTGCTGTTCCAAATAGCTTGGGAAAAGGACCTCTAAAAATAGCATTGTTTCCTACAATGTATATTTCCGATCAGTAGTATCAATAGTATGGTGTTTCTTCTACGGTCGATCCACCTCACTGGTGTACGAGCAAGGAGGCGAGTCCAGACGGGAGCAAAGCCCCCTCCTAGCTGCGCGGTCACGAAGGCAAACCGTGAGGAAAGGTACCTTTCTACCTCATGGTCCGGACTTCTTAGAATTTATTTGAATCTGGTCGATGGATTGTCATACGTACCCCTTTCACCATCTGCGCCATACTGACAAGTTACTGGCTTTATCTCACGGAAAAGCAAGCACGAATAATTATTGTTTGCAATTCATATCAAACCGGAAGAAGAACACGCAGTTGAACGGTAGCAGGATATACTATAGGTCAGGGGCGGTGCGTGGTATTTTTGCAGTGTTTCACAACTCCTAATAATTTCACACTTCATTTGTCGTCTTTTCTTCTAATGTTTTATTTTATTAAACCTAACATATATTCGAAAACATGTTAAAATCAATCATATACCGTTGTTCGCTGTACTAATGCTTCGTAATGGACAAATAAACGCTGCTGGCTTCGAATCAAACTCAGGGGGGTTCGCTTTCCTGCGGCAACTCCCTGGCGGACAGCGGGGTGCAATGTACCTCAGAAGGGAAGAGCATAAGGGTACGAACATACCGAAGATGCATCGCAGCTCGCGGTCGTGGTCGAAGTTTACGTCGCAGTTACGGTTTACGTCGCGGTCGATGGAGGGTGAACATACCGGGGAGGTTTACCTTTCAGTGTTCTGAGATATGTTTACAGTGAGTGGACGTAATGTTTAGATCTCCGCGTTCAAGTTAAAGATAATTTGTCCTCTACTGCTGAGCTTTTGCAAGTGTAGAGTATGTATTCAAGTGACAGTGCAGACAGTGATTCATTGTGCATAAGCACACGATGGTGTCTACTTTCAAATCAATCAGCCCGCCAGTGGAATGCTCATCCTATAAATCAAAGAAGGTAGGCGATGGGGGAATATCACAACTTATTTGAAGAACTGAAACCACCCGGACAGATTCCATTCATACATGAGAATGTCTCTTGAGACGTTCCAATACATATACAACAATGTAGAATCAAAAATTGACACTACAATAACTACCACACGAATACACACGCGGGCTCTGTGAACACCAGGATCAAGGGCACAGTAGAACGGGGCGATATATCACGTGATCTCAATCCGGATAAGCCAATCAGGAGCAAGCTATATCGATGCCTCCCGTTCTACAGCGATGGGAACACAAACTTTCTTGTCATCGCGCTAGACCTCCTGGTAAATCGCGATGGTGAATGGAAGCTAGCATCCTTGACATGAACTGTTCCATTTAAAACTGTGTGTTTGTGTTACCAGGAGGTGACATCGAGGCATCGACCGCGATGTAAACCGCGACCGCGAGCTGCGATGCATCTTCGGTATGTTCGTACCCTTTAAGCCTGCATAGCATCAGGTAGCATGCTCGCCACTGTCGGTCTCAGGAGATGCGCGAGACTATACTGCTAATAATAAGAGTTGGTGTGACATTTCTTAGAGGGAGGTCCGTTTACTGCCTGCCGAGGCGGGTTAAAGGGAGTGGCTGTGTGGTTGCCATGGAAACGAGGGTGGGGCAACTGCGGTTGCCATGGAGATAAAACTTCAGGGCAGCTCGTCTTGCTGGGAGTTGCCAAACCTGTCACTGTCACTGATAAGAACCTGATTGTTTGTATAAGAGTGATCGCACATGGGACGACACCGCCTGGCCAGGTAGTCTACAACAGATCACAGGGGCCAGAATGAAGGAGGGAACAAGTGAGCCGGAAGCGAGGGGTAAGAGCATGTAGGAAAGAATGCTGGAATGTGGCAACATCGTGAAATGGCACGTGCAGTGCTCCTCCCTCCAACCTTACCTGTCAGACGCCAACTTTAGTTAAGTCTAGTATAGCAAGTCCCCTACCGAGAAACAATTTCAAATGTCCCCGTTAGATTGCACCACTCTGCGGAGATTCCCTCATTCCTGCTTTCTCTCCTCTCGCAAAGGTAAGTCCATTTCCATTTTGTTTAATTTAAATTTTTGCTTCAATTTGCAACGACACGGATAGGCCTTACAGCGACGTTGGGATAGGAAAGAGCAGGGAGCTGTAAGGAAGCGACCGTTGCTTTAATTAAGGTACAGCCACAGCATTGGCCTGGTGTGAAAACGGGAAACCGTGGAGAACCATCTTCAGGGCTTTCGACAGTGGTGTTCGGACCCACTATCCCCCGAATGCAAGCACATAGCTACGCGACGCTAACCGTGCGAGAAACTTACTGGGTAATTTCTTTTCCACGCCATACCAGACCACCCACAATATTACCAACATCTTGCTTTAATGAAAATCAGGAGGGTAAATTTTCAATTCAGTTTACGCAAAAGTAACTGTGCCAGGCTAAGTGGCTCAGACGGTTGAGGTGCTGTCCTTCTGACTCCAACGTGGCAGGTTCGATCCTGGCCCAGTCCGGTGATATTTGAAGGTGGTATGTCAGCCTCGTGTCAGTAGATTTACTGGCATGTAATATGTACGAAATGGCATGTACGAATAATATATGGAATAACATAGTTACACCTGAAATTTCATTAAGAATGTGGTCAGATAAACCTCCATTATTGCTACATACGTTGATATACTGTTAGTTTTTCAGTGAGGTTCGAAAAAGTCGTGTCTAACTATTGAAGCTTGTAGCAAAGATTGGTCTCACATACTTCTGCATTACTTGTTTTGTTTTTTAGATATAAAATTTACACCACTTCAACTATAATAAGCAGGCTTTTGGAGGATTATGCATCGTGCATATTGATAATGCAATTGCATGTTTGAAGTTGTTTTATCTTAAGAGTGCATATTTTGTGCTTTCCTCCTATTAAGGCATGTTTTGAAAGCATTCTGCATCTTGAGTGTATGCATCAGCTTCTACAGGACAATATTAAAAAATCTGGCATGTATTCCAGGTAATTTAAGTGTTGGAAACCTTTGCATGATTCATGCCATATTGATGAAGTTGAGCTGAGTAATGTTTGACAGGTGGGTAGCGAGTTTAAAATTAACGCCATATCTACATCCGGGCATGACTTTGTTTACCCGCAACACAATTAGCTATTAGTTGTTAGGTCCATTTAAACAATGATAATAATAATCATCATCACGTAGACTCTCGATTTCTGGAATTTTACGTACGACAGGAAGACTTTTACCCACTTCGCAAACAGTTAATACAATTTTCTGTCATGCACAAATAGTTCTTATCAGTCCTGCTTTGATTGTGTTGAAACAGGTTGTAGTTTATAGTACTTTAAAGGAATGTATTGTTGCTAAGTACCGGTCAAGAGAGCCAAGAATAACGGCCGTGAGGATTCGTCGTGCTGACCACACGACACCTCGTAATCTGCAGGCCTTCGTGCTGAGCAGCGGTCGCTTGGTAGGCCATGGCCCTTCGGGACTGTAGCGCCATGGGGTTTGTTTTTCTTGGTTGTTGCTAAGTAATTTACATTGCCTAAGGAGAAGAAAACTGTTAGTGATGTACTGAAAGCATATATACGCGAGTTTAAAGACTGTTCAACTGACGGAAGTATTGTACAATTTTGAAAATATTGCAGCACAGCCTTAACGGTAACTAAAATGTATCAAGTTCAACAACATCTTCAAACGTCGAAACACAATACATTGAAAATGGCAAACTTGAAAGAAAAACACCAGCCTGTTGTAACCATAGCTTTAGTTAAACTTGGAGCAACACGAAGTAAATCCA